>NC_092346.1:52768018-53068018 GCF_963676685.1 Mytilus edulis | reverse complement strand
GTCCGTCATTTTGCCCTAAACCACATTGTGCGTATGAAGTTGTACTTCCTATAATATTTCCCATTAAATGTTATAGTCTTTGACTCTGAAAGCGGATATTTTATGCATCTTTGCAAACCTTCTAAATAATTCCATTTAGCATAAATTGAAGAGCCCACCAAAGCTTGTTCAAAATAGTTAATATCAAGCAGCATTGGTCTTTAGAATATAACTAAGGAGCTTCGGTGACCAGTCGCCTAAGTAGTTACTACTGAAATCACTAGCCAGTCAACACTGAGGTTGTGAGTTCGAACCCCGCTTGTGCAGGTTACTTGATTCCAATCTTGATTGACTAGGATTGTCAGTTTCCTATCAAAGGTCGGTTGTTTTCTCCGGTCACTCCAGCTATCTCCACCTATAAATTTTGGCTGTCACGAAATAGCTCAAAAGCCTGTATCAAGTCAGGAATATGACAGCTGTTATCCATTCGTTTGATGTGTTCGAGCTTTTGATTTTGCCATTTGATTAGGGACTTTCCGGTTTGAATTTTCCTCGAAGTTCAGTTTTTTTGTGATCTTACTTTTTGCATATGATTGCTTACATCGAGTTCATTTTAATTTTAGTGTAGTTGTCTCATTGGTAGAATTACCACATCTCACTCTTTATTTAAAGAATTAATATTCAAAATATTAATAAAACGTTAAGATAAAATTAGTAGAAATCAATATAAACTAAATCTTGAAGTTTAGGAATGTGTGAGAGTGCTATACGTGTTGTTGGTCCCACTCTTCCAGCAATTACATCTAACTATCTACACATTTTGCCTATGTTTTTTTGTCAAGACTGTTAGTGCGTGTTAGATTTTGTCATTATTAAAAAAACAAAACATCTATTTATCAATTCTAACAATATATTTATTTATACATTTCGGTAATTAAAGTTTTACAAAGTAGTTGAGTGTAATAACTGAACACGACAACAAAGTGGTTACCCAGTAGAATTGTCCCATTGACACAAAGTTTCTTTTGAATATCCAGATTGATATTTTGTTTAGTTGGTTATTAACTAGTTGGTTATTAATTAGTTTGTTATTAATTAATTAGTTTGTTATTAATTAGTTTGTTATTAATTAGTTTGTTATTAATTAGTTTGTTATTAATTAGTTTGTTATTAATTAGTTTGTATATGTAATTATAATATCATTTGAAATGGTTGGATTATTAATCCCATATTAAAATCCTATTTTCTAACTTAATGATAAAAAGTCCTGAATTAAACAAAACCAGAAAATACCCAATCAATTTTATATCAGTACCGTTGTGTATTTTTTAGACTGATATATATGAGTGTTGTCAACGGTTAACCGGTTAACCGTTTGAACGACCGAATACCAAAAACGCTAACCGGTTAACCGGACTTTTTTTTCAATTTTGATAGATTTGATACAAATTTGTATTGAAATCATTAAATAGTTAGGTTTTATTTAAAAATTGTCGTCGTGGTAATTAATTTGACAAATCAATTGTCCAGTAAATTGATTGCTATTGTAAATCCTAATAACATAACATTAATTAGAACTTGTCTTTCAGCTCGGGGCATGATCTTAAAGACACATAATTAGTTTACATGTTTTTTTAACAGTAACTCTAAATCAGTAATGCGATTAAATTTTACGGCTTACTTCATTATTTCGTTTCTGATCTAATATTGTGTAAAAGAGGGACGAAAGATACCAAAGGGACAGTCAAACTCATAAATCTAAAACAAACTGACAACACCAAGGCTAAAAATGAAAACGACAAACAGAAAAACAATAGTACACATGACACAACATAGAAAACTAAAGAATAAACAACACGAACCCCACCAAAAACTAGGGGTGATCTCAGGTGCTCCGGAAGGGTAAGCATATCCTGCTCCACATGTGGCACCCGTCGTGTTGCTTATATGATTACAAATCCGGTATATAGTCCAATTCGGTATGTCACATTCATGAAAGGGAAGGGGATTGTATTTACGACGTAAGGCACATATCCGATATCATTTGTGAAACGGTTATTCAATAACGGTCGGCCAACTCGTGATGGCGTCCGTAAAATTTACGAAGGGGTGATTTCAACTTCACCTACATCTAAATGTGCAAACTCCGTCGTGAAGGGCTTAGTCTTACTTAAAAACGAAATGCTAACTCAAAAATTGTAAAAAGAAAATCAATGAGAATGTACACAATGTATACGTGGTAGTACGAGTAACATGCAAATAAAGTAAAGAAACAGGCCGTACAGTGACCTATAATAGTTGTTAATTTCTGTGCCATTTTGATCTCTTGTGGAGAATTGTCTTATTGGCAATCATACCACATCTTCTTCTTTTTTTATAATTAATCATTCAAATTGAAACACTCCACATCATTCTCGGTGACAACAAGTGAAAAGGAAAGAATAATCAGTTTCAGATATATTCAATTCTACGAGATCAAGAAGTTTTTTTTTTAAATTTTTCAATCTAAAGCTGGTATACACGCTATTGTTGATACGGTGTAGTTGATTATTGAAAGTCAAACTTCGCTAGGAACCCACACAGACAAGCCTTAAATGCCAAAGGACAAACTGCAATTCTAAAAGCGTAAATTTATGACTTGGATGAAAGGTTTTCAAATTGACACTCATACCATATCTTTTATCTATGTGTAGGGTACTATTGATAAGGGCTTTCAAGCACCAATTCAAACTACCGGTTAACCGGTTAATCGGTCGAACGATTGTTCGAGTAACCGGTAACTCAAAAGTGTACGATTTGACAACACTAATATATATATATATATATATATATATATATATATATATATATATATATATATACATATGTCTTATTCATCTTCATCATTAGCACTTACAGGAGAGTATAAAAGATCTCAAGATTAAAATACTTTCACACTGAAAAACTGAAAAGCGTATATTTTGAACTTTGACACTTTATTTTCAATTTTTATTTTTCATTGATAGAAAAAAAAGAGAAATTATTAAGATAGGCGAGTACACATTTCATTAAATAAGTAAATCTTAAGATTTGAATGAATAAATAAAAAGAAGGACATTAGAAGTTTGTTTATTTTTCATTTAAGAAAAAAGAAAAAAGATAATCATAATAACTTAAAGATCTGACTATTATAGCTACCCAGAGATGGGTCCGATTACTTTCAATGTAATTGATTAAATTACAATTACTTTATCATTTGTACGATTAAATTAAATTAACGATTACATCATTTCTGAAAGGTCTGATTAAATTAATGATTACATTAGCAAAGTAATCATGATTACATCTGATTACAATGGAATAAAAAAAAAAAAATTTTGAATGATGCGAATGAATAAAAGTTTAATATAACAATAGCATACATATGCTTAAGGTCAAAGGTCAAACAAGAATATAAAAATGTATGCCTCATTAAATTTGTACTATGGGGTACAATCAAATAATATATACTTTATGTGTATTTATTGCTTATGAAAAATATCCCACAGAGTCCCTAAATTGAAAGGATTAGGTTTGACCTCTTCCGGACTTTATATGTATTTCAAGGTGCAGTTTATGGAAGTTAAAATATGGATGATATAAAGTTACCAGTAAAAATCTATGTATAATTTTTATAGAATTGTTTAATTAAACTGTAAACAAAATGCAAGTACGTGTACTAAAAGTCATTGCTTTTTACATGTCCAGTCCAAATACATACAAAATTTTGCTTATTTTAAACAATATTTTTTCCAACTTTTAATTTAGTTTGTGCTTATTAGATAAATTTCGAATGTCTAATTAATCCTTCATCATATATATTGCCCGACAGCTATACTCAATTGGTAATTGCAATAAAAATAAACCTTAATTGGTTATCTACCTGTCAATTCAAAGTTGACAAAAGTCAAAATATTAACAAAAGATAATAGTAACATATAATCACTATTTTAACCTCTTTTAAAAATAGATTAACAAATTATGTGAAAGTAGCATTCATAGTAGGTTTTTTTAATCAACAGCTCAGGGGAAGTTACTTATAACGATATCTCATAGTATTATGATAAATTTCAATTTTGAGTATTATAACCAAAATATTGGTTATTGAAAAAGGTTGTTTTGATGTTTGCCATGTTTTAAAAACTGAAGAAGGACATACAGATTAACGTACTGCGTATCGTTTATCAAGATAACATCTGAATTAGGTATCTACAACACGGGGGTTTACCGATAAGATACAAGAAATATATAAAGATATAAACTGAGTGGTGTACTTAATCATCCTATACATGATTACTTTGTACTCCTATCCTGTTGCATTGAAAGAATTTTGTAACATATCGGAAACTTTCCAAATCGGATATCATAACTTTGTCGTGCATAACAAGTGTGTATGAAGCCAAACTGAAGGCAGTTGTTTAAACAAAATTGAGAATAAGGTATGTTTGATTGTTCTGTTCCTATAAACCTATTCTGAAAAAAAAACATTTCAGCACTGATATCAATTATTAAACACAAGCACATCCTCCCATAATTCCCCATAAAAAATGGAACTCCAAGTGAGACGATGTCGTAGATAATAATTATTTGTATGTCCCGCGGAGAAAATGACGTCTACTTTTATTCTGTCCATCAGTCCCAGATAAGCGCGTGATGTGCACATTTAAATCACGTGGATCAGATCTAAAACTTTTATATTTTCATAGGATGTTTATCAGTACATGTACTTCATGTAAGGATATGCATTATATCAGAATTTTTTATTTCTTTAAAGATTCAGTAAAAGACGGGATGTCGAACTAGAATTTTACCTGCGTTTAGTTAAGAAGTTTAAAACAAACAAGATTTTCCTTTTTGTCGTTCTGACATATTTAATGACCTCATGTTGAAAAAGGTCAAGAAGACATAACCGATTTAAAATTCAAGTGTCTTTCTTCCGTGTTAATATTTCATTTTCCTCATAAGAAAAGTTTAATATTTACATAGATTTATCCTATACAAACAATAATATCATATATTTCTATACGTTTCGTTTTCCTCATTGAAAATGCAACTTGAACCTGTACTTCAAGTCACATAATTTATATGCATTTGGGCTATAATATTTGGTGAGACAACTATCCACTATATATCGCCCAAATAACATAGTTGTAGGCAACATTGCATTTCTGCGCCTGTCCCAAGTCAGGAGCCTCTGGCCTTTGTTAGTCTTGTATTATTTTAATTTTAGTTTCTTGTGTACAATTCGGAATTAGTATGGCGTTCATTATCACTGAACTAGTATATATTTGTTTAGGGGCCAGTTGAAGGACGCGTCCGGGTGCGGGAATTTCTCGTTACATTGAAGACCTGTTGGTGACCTTCTGCTGTTGTTTTTTTCTATGGTCGAGTTGTTGTCTCTTTGACACATTCCCCATTTCCATTCTCAATTTTAACATTAAAACATGCTAAACGATTCAAACGCCACAGAACCGACGGTCTGATTTCCGAATAAAAAAAGAACACTAAACAAATATAACAGACACGAACCATCAAACCCACTGAATTACAGGCAACTTAATTGGGACAGGCAAACATTTTCGTGAGCGCACAATAGCTAGACCTATCAGAATTGCATGGTATGACTGGAAGCTAGTACAAAATCTACAACAACTGATACATAAATCATGACTAAATTATCAATCAGTCCACTGTTCAAAACACACTATTGACTACTTGATAGTAATGCAAATGTTAGAAGTGTTATATATGTGTTACGATAATCATTTTTAAAAAATCTTTTGATTTAATGAGGGTGTACAACACTGGTATAAGTTACAGTTTCTTATTTATGATTTAAGTAAGGATTGAACACGGAGCCCATGCAGAGCTCTTGTTATCACCAAATACATTTACCATATATAGACTTGAATGTTGTTGTTTGTGAACCTGAACAACTCTTAAACTCGTTCTCCATCATTTCCACATACAGATCAACAGTAATTACTAAGATAACACTGCCACAGCTGTTGCAGGAACTTTTTTGACCGTCTTTCTAATACAAAAACAACAACAATCTCTTATTGTTTTAAATTATTTGTAGGATTATTGCAGAAACGATTAAGCTATTTACTGACCCATTACTGGTCCAAAAGTGTTCTCAATCTTATATATCATAATTATGACTTTTGACTTTGACATAAAAATCTGTTGCGATGTTAAATCGGAGTCTTAAGGGGTCATTTCGCTTCTATGAAAATTTGCTTTATTATACATACATATAACTCCATTTGTATTTTCAGTATGAAAGGTTGTGAGTTCTAACCCCGAAAGGAGGCACTCATTGTATGTCAGTTTTCTCGTTTGAATTGTTTTACATTGTCTTATCGGGGCCTTTTATAGCTGACTATGCGGTATAGGCTTTGCTTATTGTTGAAGGCCGTGCGGTGACCTATAGTTGTTAATGTCTGTGTCAGTTTGGTCTCTTGTGGACAGTTGTCTCATTGGCAATCATACCACATCTTCTTTTTTATATATAGTGCAGAAAGTGGCTTTAAACACCAACCAATATCTTTTTTTTTTAAATACTAGCAACTAGCATACATTTTCTTATTCATTCATTTTGGAACTTTTCTTAGCCTAGTATGCTCATCAGATATATTTAGACATGAAATTTCAAATGTATTAATTATCACAGTTTGTAAAACAACTATTGAAGTAGCTTTTTTGAATCAAAAGATCCATAATCATAACCTTTTTTTTATTCCATAGCATGCCTTAGAAAACTAACCTTCCAGATGTATTGTTTCATCGAAGTTGTTTAAATTTTGACCGAAAATATAAAACAGTACTTCAGATTAACTTAGTTTTGTTTTGTTTGTCTAAAGTTTTTGGCAACTATACATGTGCAAAGCGAGTCATCCTTCTAAATCAGTAAATGAAAGATTATTCAGATAAGTGACCATTTCAGAAACAGCATTTCAACTTTTCAAGCTATAAATTTAAGAAACAATCCTTACTGGTACATTGTTTTAAATTAAAAATAATTGATGCAAGCTATACTTTAATGTAGTACTAGCTAGACATTATATTCGGAATTTTTTTTGCCCAAGCAAAAGTGAGGGCTAAAATAACACGAATATAATGCCTACCCATGTTAAAACTACTATAAAGTGTAGCTTGCATCAATTATTTCGATTCTGAAGAGGACAATTAAGGTAATGTCTATGTCCAATAAGTATAAGAATATTAAGTGCATGATAATTTGATAAAATCATTATTCTGAAGAAGTCATTATACGCGTGTGCAAACAAATTTTATTGGATTTAGAGCATGGGTTTGTTCACAAAGCGAAAGAAGCACATCATATTAGAATTTAATATAATATATGAAATGACAGATGCAAAATAGGGTGGGTAACAATAGATATTGGAAGATATGGTATGACTGCCAATAAGACAACTCTCCATCCAAATAGCAATTTATAGAAGTAAACCATTATAGGTCAATGTTTGGCCTTCAGCAAACATGTTTAGTGATATATTAATATCCATGTATTACATTTGTAATTTGTAATTTATCCTTTTTTAAATTGAAACATCAAATGTTTGTGTGACTTCTACAAATAAGCTGTCCTGTCATAATACATGTATAGTGAATATAATCTTTTTTTTATACAACACAGTTTGCTGCGGTGGATTTAGGGGATACAGTGTGCTCCTCCACTTATACAGCTTCATTTACGGTATCAAGACTTTTTACTGGTTGTTCTTCAAATACTCAAAATTTATCTAGGTTTAGGACTGGGGACCCACTTTTTTCAAAATCAAGGATCAACATCTTTTCATAACTGTGCCAAGAAGGTTTGATGAAATGCCCCCAACACCACAAAAGATAGTAATTAATGCACTTTTAAAATTTGTTTCAGAAAAAGAATGACCACCATAAAAGTATTCCTTTCTCACAGTAATGAACTTGATGATCAACAACTGGTATTTGATGAAATTCTTCCAAAATTGGAAGTGTTTGAAGACTTAAACATCCTTACTCAGGATGAATTAAAACCAGGACAAATATTTTTGTCTAGTTTAACAGAATTGGTAGATAAAGTTGATAAGACACTACTATTCATCACTAAGAATGCTATGCAAAGTAGCTGGTGCAATCTAGAATTACTAATCGGTCTAGAGAGATCCCAAAGGAAACAGCAGCTTTCAGTTGTTCTTTTACTACATGGTATAGAAGAGAAAGATGTATGTATAATCATTTTTTGTTTGTTTAAACACTTAATTCAACGCTTCATTTATTCAGAAGGAATAAAAAAAATTGTTACTCATATTACACAAGTCTGGTACAGACATATTCTTTGTAATGTTATATTAATATATATAAATATTTCAATGTCAATATTTTAACATTTTTAAAAAAAGGTAACAATATGTGTCAGTCTGAATAATCTTAAACTAATAAGACCATGGATTTTTCATAGATGAATTATTAAGATTTGATCTGAAACATGGTCATTTATGAAGATTAATTTGGACAAATGCAATATATTTTTTATCAAAGATGAGACGATTAAGATCATGGTGGTAGGCGTCATACTCATCGACACAAATATGTTTATTTTAATTCTGAACTCGCCATGTATGCACTAACACCAAAATGCATGAATTTCTTTAACAGCTAGGAAAGCATCACCAATTTCAAAGTCTTTGACATTAGCTAGAACTTGACCATATGACATCACTCACTAGCTGCACTTGAGCTAGCACATTACCACAAAACTAACTTTGGTCAGGTTGTTGTCTCTTTGACACATTCTCCATTTCCATTCTTAATTTTTATTATTCTGTATTTAGTTCATTATATAAGTTTCATAGTTTAGATTTATTAAATTTTTGTAATAGATTCCACAAATTGCAGTATTACAAGAAGCTAGAAAAATTGTGTTTATGAAAGAAAATGATTCTTGGGTTACAGAGACCATTGTAAGGTTAAGAGGTATGTTGAAATATGTAATAAAGAAGCACTAAAGACATCAGCTAATACATTTACTAACAGATGTAGACAGTTTTAGAATTAAAAAATCCAAAAAAACAAGACCAGGACCTTACCCCAGACTGTTTGGTTGACACAATATCCCTCATCTTCTTTTATCATAGATGTATGTCATACAAATTAAAAGGCACAATATCCCAAGGGAACATTCAAAGTTTGTTTGTCAAAGAGACAATGAATATGTTATGACAAAAAACAAAAGACAATGAATAGACAAACAAGTTCAGAAAACATTACCCACAAAGTTACATTCAAAGCTGGATCCATTCATGTCTTTAACCCATGATTTAAATACTACTTTATATTTTATGAACATTTAATCTAATCATTATAATGTATCTTTTAAACAGTGGTTAATTTGGTTTATAGAAAACTGCCTCATGTCTAAAATTATGTTAAACTAAGAGTATAGCTAGGATGAAAAATTTTGTCCTGCATTTTTTTTTAGCTGTAATGTCTGTCCTGCCTTTTTTTCCACTCTAATCGGTCCTGCCTTTTTTTTTTTAGTTTATTCTGACTTTTTTTTTAACTAAATTGTCGTCCTGACTTTTTTTTTGCAAGTGTCACATCCTGCCTTTTGTTTTACTAAAAACTCCTGTCCTGCTAAAACAGTATGTCAATGAAAAAAGGGACAACATATGTACCACTAGCTTAGACTATAGTAGAGTGGTTTAGGTAGTTCATCTGTAATGACAACTAGGGCTGTCAATTCTGAGGTTGTGAGTTGATACCCCACTCTTGGCAAGGTGTATTTGACTCTTAATTGACTAGGATTGCTATTTTCCTGTCAAAAGTCAATGGGTACTCCAACTTCCATTACCAATGAAAATTAGTCGATGGAGTATAAAGTGTCTTGAGCTTTTTAGCTTAGATATACAATTAAAAAAAGAGTACTAATACTGTGTGTCCTTTATACTTCAAGATATTTTTTAATGAGAAGTAAAGATTAAGCTAGTACTTATTGATACTACTTTGTTGTAAGTATTGTAAACTGTTACAATTTTAGAACACACTGCAATTAATAAATAAGTGTATAAAAAATTGTTTCATTTCCTATTTCAGAAAAAGAGACTATAAAACAATTGATGCCTGCAGGAAATGTAGCTCATGGTCTGGTATGGTCACATTATGCAGGGTTACTTCAATACATCCTACCAGGTATACCTTTTATTTTAAATGAATTGTTTTAGATATAAGACGATGTGCCATGAGACAACTCTCAAGTCATAATTTGTAATTTAAGAAAAAACATTATAGGTCAAAGATGTGTGTTTTTATTGAAGATGTTTGAGCCTACAAGTGTATCTAAGTATTTCTCACTCTTTAGACTGTCAGGTGGAAGGAAGAAAACAACACATAAAAAGTCATTAGCAAAAAAAAGTTCAACTTAGTCATAATCAATGCTTGTGCATATTAACAAAAAATGTTTAGCATTACAACCTATTGCTGTTTTGTTTGAATTTCTGCCTTCTATTCTTTAATAATCTATTTAGAATTTTACCTTCTATGCCATTTGGTTTATTATTTTTTTTTTTTACAGATTTAGAAAATAATTTGAAGGAATCTGAATGGTATAAAAATCAATTAACCCCCCTTCAGAACCATGTGTCAACAAAGTTTTATGAAATGGTACCAACATCATGTACTTGCCATTTTGATCTGTCGAAAATAGATGAAAATATCAAACTGGTCACAGTTTTGGAACTTTCCAATACAATTAGAGGGGGAAACGTTAGAAAACTTGCAGTCCAAGTTTACAGTGTTACTGATGGTGACCAGGTGAATAACTATGAATGGTATCTTTATTGAGGAGCTATGATTATCTAATTTTTTCTACAATCTTATCTCTTTCATAATCAATGAAAATTTGAGCTCCTGTCCAAGCTGGTAAAACTTCTCAATAGGGTTCATGTTTGTATGTTTATCAAAACCTTTTTAAAGGTCATTACTTACAGTAAATGGACTATGTCACAGATTTTGCTAAAATGTTGCATACAACTAACTCTGTCTCCTTTAGTCCAGTCAATCTAGCATAAATTTGACCCTAACCTTGATGTAATTGCAACAGAAGCTTTTTATACGACCGCAAAAATTGAAAATTTATTGGTCGGATATTGGTATCACGTTGGCGTCGTCGTCCGAAGACTTTTGGTTTTTGCACTCTATCTTTAGTAAAAGTAAATAGAAATCTATGAAATTTAAACACAAGGTTTATGACCATAAAAGGAAGGTTGGGATTGATTTTGGGTGTTTTAGTCCCAACAGCTGATGAGTCTTATGTAGACGAAACGCGCGTCTGGCGTATAAAATTATAATCCTGGTACTTTTGATAACTATTTACACCACTGGGTGGATGCCACTGCTGGTGGACGTTTCGTTTCCGAGGGTATCACCAGCCCAGTAGTCAACACTTCGGTGTTGACATGAATATCAATTATATGGTCATTTTTATAAATTTTCTGTTTACAAAACTTTGAATTATTCGAAAAACTAAGGATTTTCTTACCCCAGGAGTAGATTACCTTAGCCGTATTTGGCACAACTTTTTGGAATTTTGGATCCTCAATGCTCTTCAACTTTGTATTTGTTTGGCTTTTTAACTATTTTGATCTGAGCGTCACTGATGAGTCTTATGTAGACGAAACGCGCGTCTGGCGTATAAAATTATAATCCTGGTACTTTTGATAACTATTTAGGAATTAAGGGCCACAAAAGGCTCAAATAAGCATTTTTCTTGGTTTTCGTACAATAACTTTAGTATAAGTAAACAGAAATCTATGAAATTTTAACATAAGGTTTATAACCACATAAGAAAGGTTTTGGATTGATTCTGGGAGTTTGAGTCCCAACAGTATAGAAATTAGGGGCCAAAACGGGTCTCAAATAAGCATTTTTCTTGGTTTTTGCATAATAACTTTAGTATAAGTTCATAGAAATCTATGAAATTTTAACACAAGGTTTATGACCTTGACAACGAATTAGGGACCAAACGGGGCCAAAATTAAACTTTGTTTGATTTCATCAAAAAATGAATTATTGGGATTCTTTTATATGCCAAATCTAAACGTGACTGTATTCAGATTCCTAATTTTTAGTCCTGTTTTCAAATTGGTCTAAGGTCCAAAATTAATCTTAGCTTGATTTTAACAAAAACTGAATTCTTGGGGTTCATTTATATGCTGAATTTAAATTGTTGGTCCAAATCGGGGTCCAAAATTATCATATTAAGTATTGTGCAATAGCAAGACATTTTCAATTGCACAGTATTCCGCAATAGCAAGAAATCTTCAATTGCACAGTATTGTGCAATAGCAAGAAATTTTCAATTGCACAGTATTGCGCAATAGCAAGAAATCTTCTATTGCACAGTATTGCGCAATAACAAGAAATATCTAATTGCACAATATTGCAGAAAAGCAAGAAATTTTCCATTGCACAGTTTTACGCAATAGCAAGAAATATTCAATTGCACAGTATAGTCCCGTTTTTAAATTGGTCTACATTAAGGTCAAAAGGGTAAAAAAATAAACTTTGTTTGATTTCTACAAAAATTGAATATATGGGGTTCTTCAATATTCTGAATCTAACCATGTATTTAAATTTTTAATATTTGGGCCCGGTTATCAAATTGGTCCACATTGAGGTCTAAAGGGTCTAAAATTGAACATTATTTGATTTTCAAAAAATTAATTCTTAGGGTTCTATGATATGCTGACTCTAACCATGTATTTTGATTTTGGATATTGGACCATAATAGGTAAATGTCCCATTTAAAATTTTTAAGTTTTTAAGTTTAAGCTCTCAGACCACATTCATTCTGTGTCAGAAACCTATGTTGTGTCAATTATTTAATCACAATCCAAATTCAGAGCTGTATCAAGCTTAATTGGTGTGTCCATACTTGCCCCAGCTGTTGAGCGTTCGTTCGACCTCTGCGGTCGTATAAAGCTGCGCCCTGCGGAGCATCTGGTTCAGTAAAAGTAATTAAGCATAAATTCTTCTTTTTGTGGTTTAAAGTTTCTTTAAACAAGGTAGATGTCAAACAAATATAATTTTCATACTAAAGTATATAAACTATACCAAATATTAACATTATTTATTTTAAATGGTCACAAAGCCATATATTTGCAATTTCTTTAATGAGAAATGTGCAAAAAAATACCCATAACACTTCGGTTTTGTACATTTCATGAGCAGAAGATTATATTATTGAGTCAAATAAGAATTATAACCTCATCAAAGTATCATATTTTACATGAATTTAAAGAAAATCAACCAAAAACTGACAAAAAAATGACTCATTTTTGCGGAGTTATCTTCCTTTCTAATGTTAATTTGCATGAGAAATTAAAAATGCAAAATGTTAGCTTTCGTCAAGTTAGATTTTATGGGACCTTTTTCTGTGTATATTTGGGGCACTAATGCTATAGATTAGAACTAAAACATTTTCTGTTGCAATTAGTTTGAGGTTCAAACTTAGTTTGACTGGACTATAATTTGAACTTTAACTAAAAAACAAAAAAAGTTTTTTTTACTGATATTAGGCATTTTACAAATGTTCGCTTATTTTGAAAGAATTCAACCAGTTAAATTCCAGATAATAAAAGAGATAAATGCATTTGTTTTTTGATTTTCAGTTATCTTTTAACGCGCCAAGGTTGTAAGCAAAATTTTAGCAGAAATTGTGGCATAACCAATTTACTATTCCTTGACCTTAAATCGTTTCCATAGGGCCACTATATCATTTTGTGCTTGCATGAGACCTTGTATGTGAATAAAGTAAAACACGCCTATGTTTTAACTTTTTGCTTTCATTTATTAACCCATTTGAAAAAAAGTCTATGCAAAATTGCAGAGATGACTTAAAATAAAAACCAGTATGAGTTAAAAAATGAAAGATGTGGTATGATAATATGATTGATAATGAGACAACACTACACCGGAGCATTTTACAAAATTCCAAGATGTCCTGAAGTATGGTTATATTGTGTAGTCCGATTGTTTTTTTAAACTGTTTTAGGAAATTCAGCTTATTTTTTTTTTTTTTTATCTATTATAGATTTTACAAAAAAAATGTTTCACAATAAATGTACCAAGCACTCATAATTTTCTTACCCCAGGAGTAGATTACCTTAGCCGTATTTGGCACAACTTTTTGGAATTTTCGGTCCTCAATGCAACTAAGGATTTTCTTACCCCAGGAGTAGATTACCTTAGCCGTATTTGGCACAACTTTTTGGAATTTTCGGTCCTCAATGCTCTTCAACTTTGTATTTGTTTGGCTTTTTAACTATTTTGATCTGAGCGTCACTGATGAGTCTTATGTAGACGAAACGCGCGTCTGGCGTATAAAATTATAATCCTGGTACTTTTGATAACTATCATATTGTATATTGTGTTTGGTCATGTTTTTCAAATACCTTTTTAGACATATTTCTGCATTTGTGAATACCCAAATGCTATAGGGGCAATGAAAGCAATGGAAGATCACCATTTAGCAAAGTTTAGTATAGATGACAAGAAGTTACAGTTAGCAAGGTTTTACTATACCATGAACTCTGTGATAAACCACTTTGACATATCTAGAAATAAAGCAAGAGTTGTTCTTTTCAATGGTAATTTACACAAATTTTAAAATTATAATACAAAATAGTCTTAATATTGATGATAGTAGTAATAAATGAAAATGATAAATTTTTGCACATTATATCAATAAAAAGGGACTTGGCATCCTGTGGTGCTAGTCCTTGTTATATGTAAAAAGTAAAATCACAAAAATACTGAACTCCGAGGAAGGAAAATTCAAAACGGAAAGTTTTGAAAATGAGTTAGCAAACCCAAGTAACACAAATAACCAAATAAACTCATCATAGATACCAGGACTAAATTAAGTATACGCCAGACGCGCGTTTCGTCTACAAAAGACTCATCAGTGACGCTCAAATCCAAAAAAAGTTAAAAAGGCCAAGTAAAGTACGAAGTTGAAGAGCATTTAGGACCAAAATTCCTAAAAGTTTTGCCAAATACAGCTAAGGTAATCTATGCCTGAGGTAGAAAAGACTTCTGGAGATATTTTTTATCTATAAAGTGTCTATTTACAATATATCTAGTGTTTGATACAACATAAAAAACAAGCCATTCCTGCCAAATATAAATCGCCTCCTGTCTAAAATTTTCCAGTCTAAACAGACTCTGCAAAGTGCAGACATTTTTTGTTTTATAAACTCTAATGTAGCATAAAAAATGATTATGAAATCACCTAATTTGTTTTTACAGATGAAACTGAGAAAGTGTCTGAAGTTTTAGTAAAAGCAATAAAACAAGATTTACAATTAACTGAAAAAGTAATGCCAAAGGTTTGTATTAAAGTTTAACTTGTTTTCCCTTCACAATAGTGTTCACCTGCTAAAACATACTGAAACATTGATTAGGTATTTATGAATTTTGGCTAAAAATACACACCATTGTCCTTGACACAGATAAGTACAGGCACTATAATAGAGTTGGACACAGTTAACAGATTGAAAATATGATTTTGTCCCCTTTAACACCTTAATTTGAATTGTAAAAGACATGCAATAGTTATTAAAGTCATACAAAGTGGAATCAAATAAGGCAATGAGAACCAATATTTTATGGCTGCAGCCTTTTTGTTGTTTCTAGTTCTATGATGTTTTACTTTAATTATGACTTTAAGTTTTATTTAAAATGTACAGTTTCTATCTATAATTTAGAGACACTTTCATCTACGGCAACACACATCATATAAATAGTATTGATATATTGATCATTTTCAGGAAAGCCCAATCAGACCTAAGTTAGAAGAATTAGAACCTACACCAGAACTTGAATACCAATATCAGGTTTATATAGCTCATTCTGAAGACACAGAAGACAAACAGAGTGCCAAAGAAATTATTGAATATCTGGAACAGAAGGGGATACACAGTATTCTGAAAAATCCTGACAGCCAAAATGATCCAGATGTGAAGTCTAATACACTAATCAAAGCTGTACAGAATTGTAGATGGTTTATTTTTCTGATGACCCAGAATTCAGTTAAAGACAAGATGCTACAGCTGAGGGTACTAGCTGCGCTCCATGATGGTATCCTCAAAAGGAGGGTAAGGGTAATCCCTGTGGTAGATAGACGGAATGACATCTACATACCTGATGCTCTACAGTGGGTTACTTATGTACCTTATAATGGACAAACAAAATCTCATCTTAAAAGTCTACACAATATTGTCAGTGGTAAGTGCCTGTTATTCATCAAAGAAAGATAAACTTTTATAGTTTTTGTTTGGTTTACTTTGTTTGTTATAAGTGTATAATACAAATTTCAATGCACACAACACATATTAAAAGAGTTAATAATCGTTCATCAGGTCATGCTCAAAAATCAAAAGGTCAGGACACGATATAAATGAAAAAACGTAACTTGTATACCTAATTTTTCCATTTGTAAAGGGGCATAACTCATGAACATAAAAAGAGGGCCACAAAATTTCAAACTTGATCTCTGCATTGTGTATGAGTTTCATAACATTTGGTTGAGGCAAGCTTAAGTCAGAAAATTTAAACAAACAATTTGTAAATGTTTCCATTTGTAAAGTAGCATAACACTAGAATGGTAAAAGTGATGACACCAAATTTCAAATTGATCTTTGTTTTGTGGTAATAAGCATTGTATATTAGTTTCATAATATCAGGTTGATATAAAAAAAGAAGATGTGGTATGATTGCCAATGAGACAACTATCCACAATAGACCAAAATGAAACAGACATTGACAACTATAGGTCACCATACGGCCTTCAACAATGAGCAAAGCCCATACCGCATAGTCAGCTATAAAAGGTCACGATAAGACAATGTAAAACAATTCAAACGAGAAAACTAACGGCCTTATTTATATAAAAAAAAACCAAAAAAACAAAAAAAAACGAAAAACAAATATGAATCACCAACTAAAGTAAGACAACAGAAACGAAAAATTCATTAATTTTTCCATTTGTAAAGGGGCATCACTCTTGAATGGTAAAAATGACGCCACAAAACGTCGAACTTGATCTGTGTTTTGTGGTAAAAAGCATTGCATAGCATTTAGTTGAGGCAAACTTAAGTTAAAGAACGGAAACAAATATTTTAATATTTCAGAATTTTTTCCATTTGTGATGGGACATAACTCTGACAGGTCTGTAAACAATTGGTTTTGTTTTAGGAGAAGATTTTCCATTGAAAACAGAAATGTTACTACCTGCTGGTGATGTAGCCAATGGACTTGCCTGGGGTTATGTTGTTAATTATCTAAGAGTTATCCTACCTGGTAAGATTATAAATATAATATGAGAGAAAGAGCATAGTTTGTCAGTATGAGTGACTGTTGTGATGACAAGGAATATAAAAAGCTACTTTCATGAACTGAATATAATTTGTTTATCTTACACAAAACATTATTTTCAAAAAAGTATAAGAAAGGGATGCACATGTAGCCCAAGCCCCTCCTTCGTTTGGAGCTACATTTATAACTAATGCAAAGGCTTTTATAAATGTTCCTGGTTGACTCAAAACTTTGCCTAGCTTGACATTAACATGTAAAACACAATTCCTTTGTGTTTCTTGTTTCAAATTTAAATAAGAGAAAAAGAGAAAGTTGAACAAACATATTTTCAGATAAGATATGCTTTGATGATTTTGAGTATTTTCTTTTTTTACAGATGCTTTAAAAAACATTGAACAGTCTTTTAAGAAAAAGAATGTAAGCGATTATAAATGTCCTGAAACTCTGTTTATAATAATACCAAAGAGTTGTGATGCTAAAGGTGTGATGAAAGACAAAGATAACAGAATTACTAATTTTACAACTACTCCTGATATTCATCCTTTTGGTGGAAGTAGACCGTTTTCTTGTCAAATATATAAAATTACTGATCAACCGGTAAGTCTGTTTTCATACTAATTCTTACTTTAAATTCTGGGAAAATAATTTTGTGAAAGAAACAGAATATGACCAGTGTGCACGGAGGATCTAGAATATAATGATACGATAACTGATTATTAAATGCCTGTGTATGTATATGAAATTATTAACATTGTTTGATTGACAACTATATAACCAATGAGAATCATTGAATAATTACTTATGGCATTGAAAACTTATCTTTATTGAGGACTATCACAAATTGCCAAGTCTTGTTTTAGTATCTAGAGGAAAATTGAGGGATTAGACCCATAAATGATTAATACTTCCTATTCCTAACATTGTCATTGGTGCCCTCTTCTTTTTAAATCCTGAATCGGCTTCTGGGAACTGTATAAATATATCTATCATGCCAAAAAATATTGAAACACGATTCTTGAAAAAATATGATTCCTTCATAAATAATATTATGGAAAAAGCTGGGTGGGTATAACATTCAGTTTATTATTATATTCCATTTTCTTTGTCCCTCTATCTATCTGTGTAAATTGTGTCTAGCATAGAAATATTTTTGAATGCCATGTAAATTATTATTGATACATGGTATTAGTGATGCTCGCCATTAGCAGAAGATGTTTGCCTCAAAGGTCAAGGTCAAAAACTTAGTTTGGTGTGTCCAACAGAATGTTTGTTTGAATGCCATGAAGATGCTATTGATGCTTAAAATTAATGTTGACCATGACCATAGGGTATTTGGGATTAAGGTGGGATGTTTGCCTTATTTTTCAGATCAGTACTTTGTATATTGAGATGAGTCAATAAATGTGTAATGTGATATCATTTGGCAAGATTTGCTACAAATTCCTCTAGATAGATAATTCCTTTAGATAGAATTATATTTTGCCTATGCTTAATGTTGTTCATATGTAGTTTACCTTCAATATAAGTTGACTAGCCAAAGTTTTTTTCTGATTACAGCAAAAGAAATTCAGTATTTATTCAATATTTTTTCTTTAAACATGTCCTATACCAAGTCAGGAATATGGCCATTGTTATATTATAGTTTGTTTCTGTGTGTGTTACATTTTAACGTTGTGTTTCCGTTGTGTCGTTTGTTTTCTCATGAGTGTGAATTCACAATACTATAAGACGTGTCACGGTACTTATCTATCCCAAATTCATGTGTTATTTGGTTTTGATGTTATATTTGTTATAGGTTTTTGTCTAATGCTTAGTCCGTTTCTGTGTGTATGTGTTACATTTTAATGCTGTGTCGTTGTTCTCCTCTTATATTTAATTCATTTTCCTCAGTTTTAGTTTATTACCCCGTTTTTGTTTTTTGTCCATGGATTTATGAGTTTTGAACAGCGGTATACTTCTGTTGTCTTCAGACTTGGGGTCAATTACATTGGAATGTAATTAATTAAATTACACATTACATTGCAAAAATGGTCAATTACACTAATTACACATTACACAGTTTTTGAAATGTAATTAATTAAAATTACAATTACTTTACTAAAGTAATTAATTAAATTACACATTACATTTCATCATGATATTTTTTTAAATATTTTACATGTTTACATAATGCATGTGTAAAATAGTCATGTAAGCAGAGTTTAAGTGTTGCATTTGATAATCATTTAATATAGTTATTTTAATGTTTTGTCAATAAGTCTGAATCTTCCGGTCTGAAAAAAGCAATTGTAAATAGTCTTTCGACAGGAGCTATTGTTGTGCGCTAGATATTGCTTGATCAGGACATGGAAGTTTTATGATTAGAAGATCATTTTATTGATAGGAGAGGGAATTTGTTCATATTAACTTGCCAATACATCAAGGGGTATTTTGACATCTCAGAAATGAACTCATTTGAATTAAACATAATATGAATAAAGAAATTATAAATGAATTTAAATTTTTTTTTTATTTTACTTTAAAAATATTAAAAAGTGTGCTTGTCACAATATTGAAAATAATTTTCAGTACAAACAATGTATATAATGTCCAAATATTAGCAATATTTTGCTAATTAGATAAAATATATGTAATAGTGGCATTGCCCCTGGACATTTTAATCTGATTAATTGCTGTTTGTTTTTACAGCTGTTAATTTTTATTTCTATAATCCTTTTGTGTATACTTATTTGACAAAATGATTGTATGCAGTGATTTAAATTCTAAATGAACTGTCTCAGAAAGATGTTTCACAGTGACACATTTTATTGTTTTTATTAACAAGGTGTTTATTACTTATCAATCAATTAAGTTTTGATCTTTCTTAAAAACTGAACAACCCTTATATATGATTATCACATTTTTAAAATTATAAGACTATTCCAAAAAAATCTGTAGGTTAAATGAATGATATAAAAACTTCAGAATAAATAACAGACTTCATAAAAATTATTAAAAAAAGCATTGATATTAATATTTGAAAAATACAAATAATTTTACAATTTATATTATTAAACACAAATCCTTAACTGTAACACAATAAAAGTACATGTAATTGAAATGTAATTCAAAAGTAATTGAGCATTACATGCTTTTTTCAATGTAATTAATTAAATTACCATTACATGTAATTAAAAAAATGCTCAATTACACATTACATTCAATTACATGGAAAATTGTAATGCATTACACTTAATTACCATTACATTTTTAATTACCCCATCCCTGGTTGTCTTTATTTAATTATTTATTTGAGTACAGGTACCCAATAAGTTTTTTCCTGTTATTACTTTTCCACATTTATTAAGTTTGGAATAAACATATTTGCATATAAAATTTATTTTACAGGACAAATATTTTATTGGACAATATGCTGCACCTATAACATGTTTACATGAGATGAAGGAATGGAGAATAGCTGGTGTCACTGCAGACACAATTTTATCAGAAGCATACAATTTTTATCAATTGGTTAAAAATCTTATGGAGTCAGCTGATCCTCAAAAAGCCAAATGTTGTGAATTTATTTATTTTGATGGTGAGTTTTCCTATTCATTTTATACATTTAAGTAAGATTGATTAGTACAATTGACAAATAAGAAGTTCTTTGTTGTACAGTCAGTCATCGTCCATATGATTATGAATATAATTTTGATATTTTTATGCCCCATTTATTGGCATTATGTTTTCTGGTCTGTTCGTCTGTCCGTCTGTTTGTTTGTTCGTTTGTCCGTCCTTCCGTACGTCTATCTGTCCCGCTTCAGGTTAAAGTTTTTGGTCGATGTAGTTTTTGATGAAGTTGAAGTCAAATCAACTTGAAACTTAGTACACATGTTTCTTATGATATGATCTTTCTAATTTTACTGCCAAATTGGATTCCCCTCCCATTTTCACGGTCTACTGAAGGCAGGTTTAATGACAGAACTTGATTTTGAATTGAGGAAATAAAGACCAAGTAAAGGAGTGATGTTGGAGAACTACTTTATCATTATTCGCAAAGAAATAGAATGTATTAAATATGATTTTGTATACCTTTTAATTTGTTTCTACTAACCACTTAAATCTATATATAACTTTTAAATTGAGGATACGACTTAAATCTGAGCCTTAAAAACTTGTAAATTGAGTATGTAATGTACAATACAACATAAGAATACACATATATTTTTGAAGCCTCAGTTGTTTCCTTGAATAAACTCAAATGTACCTTTATTTTGATGTTTCAGATGAAAAAGAGTCTTTGGCTGAAATAATGGAAGCAAAGATTATTTAAATAACAACTTCATAGAAATTGTGCTTATACTTAGCATGCAGGTTTGATGAACATACACATTTTATCTTCGTCATGCATATGATGCATACTCACAATGGATTATACTTGTTCAAATAGCTGAAAAAAATGATTTTATGTGTCAACTGCATAGTACATAGTAAAATAAACACATTGACATAACAGTGTCCTTTTAACCTATGGCCTATTTATTTTACAGTTGTCATCATATTTTTCTTCTTACTGTAAATTCAATAATATATTTTTTTTACTTATAGTCTTTTTTCTTTCTTCGGTTTCTTTGCCTTGTATAAATAAAAACAGATGATATTTAAAGACACTATACTCAAATTTCTAAATATATCTTTATGAAAGATGTATCATTTGAATTATTCTCGAACTCGGAGTTTTAAGGGACATAAAAGATTCTATTTATGGTTTATATTAGGTGCTTTGAATGGATCTAAACGACTGTTTTGCATACAATCACTGGGAGTTAACTTAACTGAACTTCCCGGATACATGTTTGCTTGTATCCAAATGATAACCACTATTTATTATTCTTATCTGGAGGTTTTATATAAATTGAACAGATGCTATTTTATAATTTGCTCAAAAGATGTGTTTACTTCACAACAAAAGTATAAAAGTCTGAAAAGACCAGTTTTTGTCTTGATTTGCATGAACCTTTATTCGACATTCTCCAAAAGTATGACTTGTGTCTTAATTTTTCTTGACAAATTCTCATTTATATCAAATTTGTATGAAAATTACTTGACATATTCTTGACATTCTGAATATGGTCTTAAAATTTCTTGACAAATTCTTGACATTTAAATACTGTCTTGAAATTTCTCAACATGTTCTCAACATTCTTATTTTTTCTCAGTATGGCTTGACATATTCTGAACATTTTGAATTGTGTCTTAAATTTACTTGACAGTTCTGAGTTTAAATCTAATGTTTAAAATAATTTAAATTTAGATGTGTTGATATAAAACAATTTAAAATTGAGTTTTTTAATAATTACAAACTTTGATTCCTAGATCGTATAAATTAAATGATTAAAACCAATCATGCTGTAGACATATTTTATTCTACATTCATAATATTAAATGTTTATATGGTAAAAAATTATTGTACCAAAATGTGGTTTATATATTAATAGCAAATTATGATGATATACAAATCATTCATTTAACAGAAGAAAAATTGTGTAATGTCATCTGTTGGAATATATATTATGTATTACACATGGACAGGATGTTCCACATAAAATTAAGGTATTCCACCCACCCCCCCCCCCACCCCCCAGAGTACACGCAACTGTCAAATAGAAATTACTGCTTTACCTGTAATAAGCCATACAACTTATCAATTGACCGACCATGCCACTACAATTTAAAAAGTTTGTTCATAGACGAAAATGAAAATCATCATTTTGATGAAAAAAATGAATTGAAAATTGAATATTTCCCAAAGATTAAAAGAAAAGTATTATCTACCCCAGGAATAATAAAAAAAAATGTATTATCTACCCCAGGAATAATAAAAAAAAATGTATTTATAATGGGTCCATTTTCTATAGAAATCATTGGTCTTATGAAATGGATCCCAAACAGACATGCATAATATAGATCTTAACATTTTTTTTTCTTTTCCGGAAGGTCCGTTATCAAAAGTATTTATTTTTGTTAAAAATTTATAAAATTCAACACTCAAATTGGAAAAAAATGTTTTTTTTTTGGTTGTCCTAAAAAATGAAGAAGGTTTTTGAATCAAGATGGGAACTAATTCTGTGACCTTCACGAAAGCCCATCCCCTCTTATTTCAGCCACACAAACCCAAAAGAATTTTGGGGTCCAAAAGAGACGCATGGTCACATTTTAAAACTGCCTTATAGACACCTGTTTTAGTAAAGCAAATTTTACTGGCAATTTTGCGAATGGCAAAAATCTAAATGCTTTTTGTCAGCAACTTCAACTTATATTCCAAGTGAAAACAATCAATTAAACGTTTAATAAAAATTAATCAAAATCAAACTACATGGGGGATTATTCAGAGTATTCCAACTAAGTTTAACCAACAGGGTATCTTACTACACAAAATTAATCCTTGATTCTTCAAAGTTTGGTTTAGCCGTAATAAATATATAACAGCAAAAGAATGTCACAAACAGTGCAGAATAAGTCTGTTCACATTTTTAGGCGAAATTTATACTGTTGAGATAGTGTCAAGACATATTTAAGACTGTCAAGAATGTGTTGAGACATATTCAGACATTATTTAGAATGTCAAGAATATGTCAAGACATATTCAGATATTATTAAGAACGTCAAGATTGTGTCAAGACAGATCGAGACATTATTAAGAATGTCAAAAATATGTCAAGACAGATCGAGACAAATTTAAGACAGTCAAGAATTGGTCGAGACTAATCCAGACTCTTATCAGATGATACAGGAAGTGTCGAAAATTTTAAGACAATGTTCATACTGTCAAGACACTTGTCAAGAAAAATTAAGAACCTTATGAGACAAATTCATACAATGTGAAGATTTTTTAAAAATTATTTAGACAAATCAAGAATGTCGAGTAAAAATTCATGCAAATTCAGACAAAAACTGGTCTTTTCAGACTTTTTGACTTTTGTAGTGCTTGTATCTGCATTGTGCCAAAATTAATGATATAAATGCAAATTTATCATATACAATATATGAATACTTATTTTTACTATTTCCTCCTGTTTAGTGAGTAAAATTGAGAATGGAAACGGGGAATGTGTCCAAGTTTTGAGATGCCATCTTACAGTGGCAAATTCAGGAGGCTAAAGGAGGCGTAAACTCCCTACTTTTTTTTTTATCACAAACATATTATATTTGGGCAAAACTCATCAAAATGCTACTCTCTGCATTATTTTTATCATTTCTGACAACTGTTCCCCTTACTAATTCAACCTTGCATCTGCACCTGATTTATAAGTTCAAATAAAGGATGTCCTAGATGTCATTCACATCAAAGAGATGATTATCCATAATTAATGTTTATGTATGCTAGACTTGTGAGAACAAATTTGTCAAGCTTTCAAAAAAAATATACATATACAGGACCAATACTTATCATTTACAAATAAGTGATAAAGACTGATGAAGATACATTTGAGAAACATATATACGCTAATTATGTTGTAGTCCACCATTTTGATATACATGTATGTGATAGTTTTTGGAAACTAAAGATGTTAGATTTTTGTTTATATACTTGTTTGTTTGTGTTTTAAAAGGATATGTTTGTAACATGTTTTTGTTTTATATATTTTTTAAAGTTAGATGGTGATTTCATTTTTATTTTCATAATTTTTCAGTGCCATAAATGACATGTTTACACCTCATATGGACAGAGTTATGCAATTAACTCCTCTGCCATAAAAGCACAAAATGAGGAAAACCAATTGTACACTCTAAAATCAAAATTATAGATGTTACATTTATAACTGCACCATTACCAATTCCAGAACAAAATTTATCATTGGGAATTTCCATGACATGTGATAGAAATGATAAAGAAGATGTAGTATGATGCCAATGAGACAACTCTCAACAAGAGACCACATGACACAGAAATTTACAACTATAATTTTCTGTACGGCGTTCACCAATGAGCAAACCACGTATAGCATAGTAAGCTATAAAAGTACCCGAAATGACAAACGTAAAAGAATTCAAACAAGAAAATAAACAGCCTTGTTTATGTACAAAAATGATCGAAAAACAAATATGTAACACATCAACAAACTACAACTACCGAATTACAGGCTCCTGACTTTGGACAGGCACATACATATAGAATGTAGAAGACTCTACTATTATGAATTTAAAAGTAAGTCTGAATGATTGCAATGTTGATTCTGTAAACATTAAGATAAAATCACATTTGTTTTAGAAGATTCAATGAGTGTCTACCATAGAAAGTTTCCTTGTTAGATTAAAAGCATAGTAACCATCATTTCCAGAGTGTGCTACTTAATGCGAATACGTTGTTAATATCAGTATTATCCAATTATCCAGACGTCTTACACAATGAAAGATCTCGTTAGACGCATGCATTATGGTTTTTTTTTTACATTGCTCTTCTAATTGTGAAGGGTGCTCTCAAAAAACATGTGCTTGATTTGGCTCGGTTTTTTTTAAGAAATAAATGTTTAAATGAGTGTGCCATCATTTAAATCTTTTAATTCATTATTGTAGTAACATGTTGTTTTGTATCTTCTTTATGTTGTGGTTTACTAGATTTCTATTTTGATATTTCGGAATGTTGAGGACTACATAATCTTAGCTGTATAAGGCAAAAAGTTTTGGATTTTTGGTGTTGAATGCTCTTAAACTTCGTCTTTTAGTCTTTTTTTTTTGCCTTACTAACAATACTGATTCAACAATAGTCTTGGATGAGTCTTTTGTTTAAAAACGTAGCTGGCAGACCAAATTTTAAGCCTGATATCTAGTATGAGTCTATTTACAATTGCAATAATGCTATATCGAATATCTTTTGAAGAGAAGCAGGAGCAATTCTACAGAAAATTTGGGAATGCGGACCACAGCTTGTTCTAGTTTATGAACCGATTTAAACGGAGACGATTAATGCCATATATAAAGGCGATACCGTATCTAAATATTTAAGTAAATGAAACCAAAAAAAAGTGAAAACAATATAATTTATTCATTATTAAAACTTATCCTGAAATCCCAAAGAAATGAAATGGAGCATTCGATGACTTTAATAATTGAACACTGAATTCAAATATAAAAATATTATATGCACAGCATCCATTCCTTCGAAAAGAAAAGAAACAATCTTCAAAAAATTGAGGCGTATGACACATCAGAGTACATTGAAATAAATATAAGTAAAACTAGGTATGCTGTTCCGGCTTTCGCCCCGGTGGCGGTGTCAACAATGTCTCAGTTTGTGATTAGGTTTAGTTTATGGTGAACCCCTAGTAGTAAGTTAATGATATTTGATGTGCAGTTGTATTATCATTGGCACATCTCATTACCATTGATAATATTGCCCCCTTTCAGTGTGGTCTATTGACCATGTATTAGTTTGTGAACCATTAGTGTTAAATTAATGATAATTGGTATGCAACTATATAAACATTGGCATATCTTATTTCAATGGAGATTATTTGGCCCTGCCCCCCGGAGTCATGTTCTATTGACTTTAAAACTTTTGCTTAGTTTTCAATTACTAGTTCATAAATAGGTCGGTTTAAACGGAATAACTTCTGGTAGGTCAATGATTTTGGTAGCAGTAGTTTTAGAATTGGCACATCTCATTGACATGGATATATTTTGGCCCCGCTCCCTGCGTCATGGTCTATTGACTTTGAAATTGTGCTTAGTTTGCATGTATTAGTTTGTGTTTATGTTTGTTTAAAGGGAACTATTCATAAGAAGTCAGTTGTATTTGGTATGCATTTGTATCATCATTGGCACATCTCATTTCCATGGAGATTGTTTCGCCATGTACCTTCAGCCATGGTTCATCGACTTTTAATATTTGCAAATTTTACATGTTAAAGTGTTATAGATTTGCATTATTGATAATACAAAAAGGCGAGACATATCTCTGTGTTAACAGTTTTATTTATCTTAAAGCGTTGCTATGTCAATATCAACATTTGCATAATAACACACATGCAAGGCATATCTCTAATTTATTTTCACTAATAAAACAAAATAAAAAAAATGATTTTCTCTTTATTATCGTAGATAATTACGGAAAAACTGGAAGTTCGATCAGGTTAGTTTTCAGTTTCGAATATTTTATATTGTTTTAATTAGCAGACCGCTACAATTGCAGGTTATAACTTTCAGCACATGAACAGTAAGTATCACTTTTTTGGTATTCAGATTTTTTTCTAAATGTATATTATAAAGAGTACGTAATGCTTATAAATTGAGATAGCGAATACTATTTTTGACTCTGTAACTGAAAGTTTTAAATATTTTTTTAGTTTCGCTTATAAATTCGTCCATTGATGTTTTCTTTTAACATCATTAAACACAACAAAAAAGACATTTGTTTTTAATTATTCCTCCGATTCAGACTGAAACAAATGTAAATAGAAAACAACAATGTCATAATTTCTCATTTATTGAATATCGTATTGTTGTAATGTAAGTATAAACTATATAGAGAATGCGTAAGAACAAGGTTACCATGTCAAAGGCAAGTGTTCCTTCATTAGTTTCTCCTGACAAATAGATGTAGACTGGTTAAGTTCAAACTTGGTAATGTGGCAATGCATTTACGAAAACAAAATATTAACAGAATCCCTCAGTTATTGTCAGAAACAATGTTATATCCTGTTTGATATCATCTTAAAAAATACAAAGAACCAATATTTCCAGATGAAAATATTTTTGTGTTAATATGCTTGATGTCAGAACAGACATATCATTTGGATGATATTTTGGCTCTCAATAATGACGACTTCAGTATGTATATTAAAGAAATTTATCCTGTTGAACTTACTTTAAATAAAGCTAATACTAACAATGACCACTGCCCTTTACTCGATCTTGATATCTTTATCACGAACGGAAAGCTGAATACTAAAATTGATGATAAAAGAGATGATTTTTCATTTCCTATCGTTAATTATCCATTTTTAGATGGTGACGTTCCCTTGTCACCATCTTACGATGTTTATATATCTCAACTTGTACGATTCGCTCGTGTATGTAACAATGTTTTAGATTTTAACGAGAGAAATTTATGTATTACTGAAAACTTATTACACCAGGGTTTTCGATATCACAAACAAGTCAAAACATTTACTAAATTTTATCATCGGTATAAGGACATCATTCGTAAATATAGCTCAACATGCAGACTTCTTATACGTTCAGGTATTTCACATCCAATGTTTTATGGAAATATTCTTTATAAAGCACAAAGGTGTCAGTATTCACCTCAAAAACTAACAAAACCTTTGAATAGACTTATTAAGAAATGATATAGTTACGATACTGTTGTCACTTATTGAGTCTTTGTATCGGAACTAAACACATTTATTTAAAAACCAGTTGTTGGCATGACACGGGTTATGTTCTTCTCATATATGTTATGATGGTATGATACTAAACCCCTAACGGGAAGGATTGTCCCTGATGTTCATATGATGAAATCATAATCTTTCACTCAGTTTAATTGAAGTCTGGAGCTGGCATGTCAGTTAACTGCTAGTAGTCTGTTGTTATTTATGTATTATTGTCATTTTGTTTATTTTCTTTGGTTACATCTTCTGACATCAGACTCGGACTTCTCTTGAACTGAATTTTAATGTGCGTATTGTTATGCGTTTACTTTTGTACATTGGCTAGAGGTATAGGGGCAGGGTTGAGATCTCAAAAACATGTTTAACCCCGCCGCATTTTTGCGCCTGTCCCAAGTCAGGAGCCTCTGGCCTTTGTTAGTCTTGTATTATTTTTATTTTAGTTTCTCGTGTACAATTTGGAAATTAGTATGGCGTTCATTATCACTGAACTAGTATATATTTGTTTAAGGGCCAGCTGAAGGACGCCTCCGGATGCGGGAATTTCTCGCTTCATTGAAGACCTGTTGGTGACCTTCTGCTGTTGTTTTTTTCTATGGTCGGGTTGTTGTCTCTTTGGCACATTCCCCATTTCCATTCTCAATTTTATAGTCGGATATTTGGTGCCAGGGGTATTTTCTACAATGTTGCAATCAGGCTTGCAAGGCTATAGGAATGTGTTTAATCTAGTTATTGCCTACAGCATAATATGGTGGTGTGTTTCATGCTTTTTAACCCTGATTTGGGACAACAGCTCAACGTAATAAAAATAACTGCATACAAACATTTTTTGAGTAGTTATTGACGCATCAGATCGGCTCGACGCTCATTCAAAAAAAAAAATAAAGTACCGATCTAAGATTACTCACACTTACTGAAAACTAATTCTACACAAATTTTCACTCATAAACTATCCTTAATAAACACACTAGAGAGCATTTCATAACATAGAAAAAGTATAGTTTAATTTTATAAACATTCAATTTTTATTCTTAGTCAGTTCAAAATGTAAGTTGATCAAAGACAAAAAGCTTTACTTATTTTAGTAAAGATCACGTCTGAATAAGTGCTTGATAGA
Organism: Mytilus edulis; assembly: GCF_963676685.1. Lineage (NCBI taxonomy): Eukaryota > Metazoa > Mollusca > Bivalvia > Mytilida > Mytilidae > Mytilus > Mytilus edulis. The sequence goes on along the minus strand of NC_092346.1, from coordinate 53,038,153 downwards.
AAAGGATAAAGTAGAATATCTGATAAAATATTGGTTCTCATTTTATATCAATTAATTTATTACATGATTTAGTTTAAACATATGTATTCATAGTGAATTGGGAAACAAGTTATTACAACTTATATTAAACCCTTTCCACCTTGCAGATGCTTTATAACGTTCATCTAAGGATTATCATGGCTACTATTACAAATCTAACTTTACTGGAAACTGAAACAAGGAAAAGATAACTGACTTCATAATTTCGCAACTAACAGTTTTCCTGGTGATAAACCGTTGATATTATCACACATTAAACGTGGAACATGATATTGTTTTAATGATTAGATAAGAAAGCACGATAATTTATATTTATTCCTTTCACAATATGCACACATTTGAATGCCAGTTTGTCTCCGTTGGTAATTATAATGACCTATTATGTCTCTATCAAATATAATATATTACCGCATATTTCTATTTAGCAGAACTTTTCCAAAATACATAAATTATTTTTTGGTCGATAAAGGTGTTACTATAGTTCTGCGCTTTAGTCGTTATTACTTCTTTTAGTAAAAAGAATTTTAAAATTAACTAATTGAACAACCAACATTTTATGGTAAAACAAGAGTGCACACGCTGAAATGTCTCGCCTTCTATACTAATCATTGATATTATGTTGATAGTCCTAAGTATAAAGCTAAGCTTTATTACAACTGTCACATAAACTTAACATTAACCAAGATAACTAAACAAAGACCAATGAACCTTGAAAATGAGGTCAAGATTAGATGAACCATGCCAGGCAGACATGTACAGCTAACAATGCTTCTATACAACATATATAGTTGACCCATTACTTATAGTTTAAAAGAAAAATTAACCAAAACACAAACACTTAACACTGTGCAATGAACCGTGAAAATGAGGTCACGGTCAAATAAAACCTGCGCGACTGACATAAAGATCATAAAATATTTCCATACAACAAATATAGTTGACCTATGGCATATAGTAGTAGATAAAAAGACCAAAACTCAAAAACTTAACTTTGACCACTGAACCATGAAAATGAGGTCAAGGTAACATGACATCTGCCCGCTAGACATGTACACCTTACAATCATTCCATACAACAAATATAGTAGACCTATTGCATATAGTATGAGAAAAACAGACCAAAACACAAAAATTTAACTATAACCACTGAACCATGAAAATGAGGTTAAGGTCAGATGACACCTGCCAGTTTGACATGTACACCTTACAGTCCTTCCATACACCGAATATACTAACCCTATTGCTTATAGTATCCGAGATATGGACTTGACCACCAAAACTTAACCTTGTTCACTGATCCATGAAATGAGGTCGAGGTCAAGTGAAAACTGTCTGACAGACATGAGGACCTTGCAAGGTACGCACATATCAAATATAGTTGTCCTATTACTTATAATAAGAGAGAATTCAACATTACAAAAAATTTTTTTCAAGTGGTCACTGAACCGTGAAAATGAGGTCAAGGACATTGGACATGTGACTGACGGAAACTTCGTAACATAAAGCATCTATATACAAAGTATGAAGCATACAGGTCTTCCACCTTCTAAAATATAAAGCTTTTAAGAAGTAAGCTAACGCCGCCGCCGTAGCCGCCGTAGCCGCCGCCGCCGCCGGATCACTATCCCTATGTCGAGCTTTCTGCAACAAAAGTTGCAGGCTCGACAACTAGCTGAACATTTTCTCATCTGCATCATCATAATTAAAAATATAGTAAGTCATGTTCTTGTAAGGACAATGGTCAAGGCAATTGATTGTAAGAATTGTATGGTAAAGCGGAAGACACAGTTTGGTCTATTTGTTTGGTCTTACATGAGTACACATTATTCCCTGTTTTAATTTCAGAATGGATTGTTATATCAATCTGCTGAAAACTTCCCTTATGTGTGTGCATTCAATACACATTGCCGTTGCTATAATGAAGTCGGAACAGAGAATTTAAACGTAGATTGTGCAAACGGTAATATATCAAAAATTCCGAAATTTCAATCAAGTACTTACATTCTAAATCTTCAACATAACCGTATACGCGAAATAAGCGACAACGCATTTCAGTGTTTATCGAATCTGTCAATCTTGGATTTATCATTTAACAATATTAAAGGTTTAAAACTACACTCTTTTGAGGGTTTAGGGATTGATTGAATTAAGCTTAAATTACAATCCTTTAGACTATTAAAAAATTTCAAATGGAATTTTCATCCCATTGGTATCCCTTAGACGTCTTAGCATTAAAAGTACATTTTTCCTGGCAGATATTAGCAGTATTTTCTCAGATAAAACGATATCACATTTGACGTCTCTGGAGAAGTTGGAAATAGATGTTCCTACAATTTTCCAGAAGCGTAATATATTTGAAGAAGGATAAAAAATATTTACTCCATCTTAGTTCTCTAAATGTAGGTTCGTGTGATATTATAATTATCGATGCTAACTTCTTCGAGTATATGCCGCATACATTTCAATTGACATTACGTGTAAGATTCATATCTCACGAAGTGGACATCGAAGTTTGAAAAACATCAGAGAATTTTACGTTCATCGTTAAGTTGAAACGCCCTTTCTTAATAACTTTACACATGGATTAGAATTGACGACAATTGAAACATTGTCATTTCGAAACACTCATCTGTAAAACATCTGCAGATTACTGAAAATAAACTTAGCGAAAGTTTTCCAGTTACTAAAATCGATCCTCCTCCTTCAAGGTTAAAATCGGTGAATCTTTCCATCAATAAACTCGAAAAGTTTGCGTTAGATTTAGGGAATATTCGAAATCTTAGTCTACAAAATAATTATCTAGAAGGATTTTTAAGTACTCATAGTTATAAAATGTCAAATGAATCTAGCAGGCTTGAGTTTATAGATTTGTCGATGAATGGTATTGAAAAGCTAACATTTATATTATTCAAGGGACAGCCAAATTTAAAATATATCAATTTGAATAATAACAAGTTGCAAAAGGTTACATTTGATGTTTCTCAATTGAAAATTCTTCGGTATTTGGATTTATCAAGCAACAATTTTACGACATTAGACAAGAAAACTATGGCAATGTTCGCGATAGTCACTTTTTCACAGTTAATTTACAAAAACATGCACTGCGATGTACCTGTAACACACTGTCGTTTTTAAAGTGTATTTCCAAAACGAAAGTTAATTTGCTGCTTAATGATAAGTGTAATTATGAAGATGGGACCGGTTTTAGTTTCTACCCAATAAACTTACTAATACAGCAAGTGCACAAGAAGTGTACGTCATATACGAACTTAGTCATAGCGTTGTTGTTAGGATTGGCAGTCATGTTGACCGTTAGTGTATAAATACAGATGGAAACTTCGATACATGTTTTACCTTGCCAAAAGTAAACACTATAGTTACAAGGCTTCCAAGACGACGGTGAATACACTTACGATGCTTTTATCTCGTTCTCTGATGATGATAGGTCATTTGTGTTAAAAGATTGCATTGCAAATTTAGAAAATGAAGGAAATGCTAAATTATGCGTGCACCAACGAGATTTCCTACCAGGCCAAGAGATAACAATTAATATCACAAATGCTATTCATGACAGCAGAAAGACAGTTTTTGGAGTCTTACTATTGCATGTTTGAATTCAATATGGCCCGGATGGAAAATATTTATTCTGTGATATAGAAACAATGGATAAGCGTTGATTCTTGAAAAAGAAACGCTTATCCATTGTATCTATAACTTAAACTATTGTGTTAATGCCTTTTCAAAATTAACGCCTTTCTTTTATTAGAAGGTAATGTAAGTGAGTATAAATAACCATGTAATCGTGTCAAACGATCCATTACAATAAATTAAATATCACAATCAAATGGGTACAAAATACAAATATTTTATAACACAGCACGTCTACCCTTAAAGATCTTCATACTAGAAGGCATCTGAAGGTTATCTGTTTTTACAAAATAAGATATATTTGAACTTATTTTTATCAAAATTGAAAATGATGGAAATGGAGAATGAGTCAAAGGGAAAACAACCCGACAAAGAGCATATAATAAGTAAGAAACTTCTCACAACAAGTCTAATTCAAGGAACATCACGATTTTCTAGCATAGAAATTTGCGAATAAACGGTTGTAAAATTATGTAATAAAACAGATGAAATCAAATTATATTATTTTATAAAACATAAATGGACAAATAGAATGTAGTATTTTTGGTTCAAACATGTGGAATAGCCAATAATAACTCGATAATAAACGACCAAACTCGCCTTAATTACACAAATTATTCATAATAATATACAAAACAAGAACAAAAACTGGAAAACTAGAGAAAAGGGACAGCAAAGAGAATTTAGGGATTCGAACCTAAACAGACAAGTCCGTACCTTAAATCATTTATCTGAACGATGAAACCTCGTGGCTACAAATTCATACTATACATTTGCCAATTGTGTATATATAAAGATAAAAGCCCTGTGCGTCTGGTGTATCGATGTATATCATATATTCATTTATATGTATAGATAAGTCTTTTAAATCGTAACCGATTGGTAGCCCAGAGATTTCGTCGATATCTAGATGTCAGTAATACGTAACAGAATTCATGGACGGGTTCGATTCCCAGTAAAGGCATATATAAATTACATATATGAAAAGTAAGTTTTTAAAACAATTCCATAAGTGAACAAAAATCAGGAAATTAGTCAATTAAAACTTAATGTAATTAGGCACACAAATGAAACAAATAATATAAAATGGTGAGTCCATTTCAGCAACAGATTTAGGAAGCGTTGATTCTAGAAAAAGAATCCACGGTAAATGAATAGGCTGACGTCACCACATTGGTTTAACGAGATTGAAGGAATATAGTTTTCCTAGTATTTTGGAGCGAATTCAACCAAAAGAAATGCCACTTATGATGCTCGAACTGATAGAGAAACAGTCTTACATCGAATATCCAAATGACGAAGAAGGAAATATTATGTTCTGGGGGAATATTATAGAAGCTTTTCATTCATGACATTTGTTGCAATACAGAATTCGCTCTCCAAACGATTTTTATATTCATTTTCATTATGTATTTTCATCAATATGAGAAAATAACAAGCCAATAAATAATACAGTTCTATAAGTTGTATCGATAACGAAAAAAACATTTCCTCGTTATGTACACATTGTAAATCTTCATAAGAGGAGGCCACGGTAGTTTTCGATTATTTTGGTTGTTCAAATGGGTAGCCTAAGCAGGTTTATCTAATATCAATTTTAAGTCTGGTTTTACCCGTCGGGTTATCAAATCCATAACAATCCGCACTCCCTTCCGCACTCCAAGCGAGCACATTCGAATCGATTCCATGTTTTGGTGAGATGTTAACAAAATAATGTTTGAGAAAAAGAAACACCTTTGAAAAACGTTATGAATAAAACTTATGCGCTGAATAATTGAATTTCAAAATTATGCAATTCTAAAACAAGTATGGTCCACTGAGTTGGTTGACACGAGATATAGAAGATTCCAGTTAACTTATACTGTTGCAACATTGTAAATTCGTTTCAATATAAGTAATAAGATCATGTCATCTTTAACGTGTCAAAGCAACGACATCAGGTGTATTTGAAGGGGAAAAAATGACAAAACTAATCAGCAGTTTGAACAAACAGTTAAATCAGCAGTGTAAATAAGAAAATGCGCGCAAGACCAATACTGATGTCAATTAGTAAACATACCAATTTTTCACTTTTCTGAAATACATTTAGAATCAAACTACTTGTATAGTTTCCTTCATGTGTAAGTGTTTTTTCTATTCTCACAACTCATTAGAAAACTAAAAACTCCATATATAAAAAATAATCATAGTTTTAAAAAATCTAGCAAAATAAAAATAAACAGCAAAACACTATATGTCGTGTAAGTTATATGAAAGGAACGATTCGTTTTTACAAATTTGTGTAAAATAAACAGTAAAGGGAAGATTGATTAATATGCAAGCACAAAGTAAGATGGAGTACAGCAAGGTTCTTTTTAAATCACAATATCATGATGATGGAAGAAGTATCAAAGTATGATCAATTATAAATATGCATTTAAATTTAATGTCCGTAAAGTATCCGAGGTGTAGATTTATGTGTTTCAATGTCAGTTTTTCAATCGTTTGGTAACATTTATGATTTTTGTATTTTCCTTTGACATCCATCATTATTGACAAAGTGACCAATGCTTTCTTTGCAGGTGATATATGATTATTGATTTTGCTACTGTGTTTTTGATTTTCCCAGCTAAACATAGCTGTATTAGAGTGTATTCTTGACTTGTCTTTAAAATTATTAACTGTATTTTCATTGTTTTGTATATTAAAAAATAAAACTATCTGGACCTTTTTATCGTATATCTCTCAAATGTTTCTCATTAGGCGACCTAAAATAAAAGAAACTAAATATGATTTATTTTCTACACAAAATCTATCCGTAATTGTTTCAAGCCTTTATTAAAGAGGGACGAAAGATACGAGAGGGACAGTCAAACTCATAAATCGAAAATAGACAACGCCATGGCTAAAAATGAAAAGGACAAACAGACAAACAATAGTACACATGACACAACATAGAAAACTAAAGAATAAACAACACGAACCCCACCAAAAACTATTGGTGATCTCAGGTGCTCCTGAAGGGTAAGCAGATCCTGTTTCACATGTGGCATCCGTCGTGTTGCTTATGAGATAAAAAATCTGGTAAATAATCTAAATCGGTAGGTCATATTTATGAAAGGGAAGGGGATTAAATTTACGACGTAAGGAACATATCCGATATCATTTGTGAAACGGTGATTCCATAACGGTGAACCAACTCGTGATGGCGTCCGTGAAATTTACGAAGAGATGATTTCAACTTCAACATTTGGAACTCTTGATTTAATAGCTACCTTGTGAGCAACAACCCTCTATCAAATCACGATAGAAAATGCAAACACGGGAATATCGTATCGATTGGGAGATATATACACCGTATGCAAGTGCTGCTGGAATGTTGATACTTATAAATGGAAAGTTCACAATTGAAAAGCTGAAATCATCTCTTTTATCGTAAAGTTTTGTTTTCAATCGACCCTGATTGTCAATTTCTAGATGTAAGTCAAGATATGAGGCCGACTTAACTGTATCTGTTGTATCCTTTATCTCTAGTTCAATGGGATAGATGCGTTCGACATAGTCACCAAATTTTGAATTATTTAGTGATAGAACATCATCTTTATAGCGGAAAGTAGAATTAAATGATATTGCTAACTTCTTATCTTTCTTCTTGAGAAGTTCCTGTATGAAGTCAGTCTCATAATAATAAAGAAACAAGTCGACAAGAAGAGGAGCACAATTCGTTCCTATTGGAATGTCGACAGTCTGTTGAAAAACACGTCCTCCGAAACGTAACAAATATGTTGTCAATCAAGAAATCAAGCATCTTGATAATGTCAGTTTCAGAGAATTTTTGGTTTGAATCAGAGTGATCCATTACAAAGAAGGATTTGTCCCTTCCTAAGATACTAAGTATACTAGATACTAGTATCTTCATTGGCCCTACTTTTTTTTATTGAAACAAAGCAATAACAACTTTTAATTTGTTTGTTAATTTGGAATGTTAAATACTTATATAAAGTGTAGAAAAGTCAAATGTTTTAATACTATACCAAGATGAAAGAGAGTTAGATTGAATGTACTATAAAAGATCTTTGGATTTTTTAAGTATCCACATCTTATTCACGCCACCTCTAGAATAGGCAGTTCCACAATAACTTTGAAGCCCGTCTTCGATTGCTGATAACATAGATGTTAATAATATAAAAAGAGATTTTGTGGAGCACTTTGAAGACCCAGCAATATACCGTTGTTTGTAAGGAAATTTATGCAGTTTAGGTATCCAATACAGTAATAGAAGATCCAGTTCATCATCTTTGGTTGAAATTCTAAAGTTTCGTGAGGGTATATGTTGGGTTTCATAGTGAATTGTCAATACCTTATTCGTTTATCAAGCAGTAAATGTAATGAGTTTTACACACAAAAACGAGGTTGTTTGGGGCTTTATCTGCGGGGACAAAAACATATTTGTCATAAAGGTAAGATAAGTGTTTTGCAACATGAGGGTCTCCAAAGATTGACGTAGCATGGGCATTGATAGACCCATTCAGTTTATTAATTCTGATTTGTATCAACGACCTCTCTGTCTTTATCCATTCGGAAAGAGTGTCTACATCTTCCTTCTCACGCTTAACCCATGCCTGGCATAATCCTCGACTGAATCCATTCAAATTCTAAAGTTTCATTTCCAATTGATGGATTTCGGCTCACGATATTTTGGACCTTTCGATAACACATTTCATATGGAAGTGTTATTACTAATGTTGAGGTCACCGGTAATAACGTATACGAAATGCGCGTTTAGTGTACACAATTATAAGCATGGTATATTTGATAGGTTTGATTAAACTCTGAATCGGCTAAAGTCAAAATAAGTTGTAAATTGTTTTTTAACAGGCACTTCTGTCAACTTAAGCTAAGATATGACGCAAAACAACCGTATTTTTTGGGTAGGACATAAGAACAAGCTCTTCTTCTTTTAGCTCTATTTTTTTTAAATCTGGATTAATGAATAATCATTCAAACCAAATGTAAAAATAAACATAGGATACAATCCTTAATGAAAAGGTATTTACTTTATAATAATTGAAACTCAACACTATATACCCTTTCATCGGGCAGGCAACAGAACAATGGACACGATTTTGCTTTAACTTCAATCCTTTTTTTACCCTTTTCCTTTTCACTCAAGAAACATAGAAAAAGGTAAATAAAAATATATAATAAAGAAAATTATTACAGGAAATGGGCCTTTAATAACAGCAAAACGATATAACAAAAACTATCACAATATCACCTAAAAGATTGCTGCTCACATCAACTGACAACTAGCTCAAAGTTTACTTTAGCCCGGTGGTATTAAATAGCGTCATCCTACACTCTGATATCAGAGATTAGACTTGGATAGTAAAATAGCCCTCAAGAGTGCACTACTGTTAATACATACAATTAATACAAAGTTTTGTTAGAGATTACATCTTGGAATGAAAAATTCTCACCTTTGAATTTCTTAAAGTTTTAAGTTATAAATAAATGCTGTGCTAAGAACCTGCTCCCCCCTCTTTATTGATTTGAATTTTTCTGAGAATTCGTTTACAACAATTCCAACTGTATTTGTATTGATAAAACTCCAAAATCGTGTCTCTATGGTATGACACATGGATTTCATCTGTAGTTAAAGACAATATTCTATGAATAGAGCATCTTCTCAAGTGGTGTGTCTTGTGAAAACAATTATTTTTTAAAATGCAACCTCAAAGGCACGTAAAATTACACCAGACATCCAAAAAGCGTTTTTTGATCCATAGATAATTTTGTTCTCGCCATTAAATAAGGATTGTCACAATATTTGATTTGTAATCCTCCTCAGGTTGTAAGAGCACTAATTAAAAGATAAGTATCATATGTAGTTCAACATTCAATGTATGCAGATAATAAACGAAATTTATGGATACAATCTTGTGCAATATATTTTTGCAATTAACAATTGTTTTTAAGAACATTGAGGTGTTAAGGATGTACTTATGTGACTTAAGGGCATACGATACAGTTACAGGGGAGGTAATGACGTTGCTAACGTAAAATGTTATTTTCGCGACGTCAAACTATGACATATCGGGAAAAGATGCATTTTCGACTGATTTTTATCATTCAAACTGATTTAATTTTAAAACGAGTGCATGGACCCCTTTTTTTTAAAACAGTAATTTGTTTCATTTTGCAAGGAGATTTTGTGACCCAAATTTTATGAAACTGTAAATAGCGCAATTTTTTTGATTTTGATAAACATGCAGCAAAAAATGACGTTTTTCCTCTATTCATGAACATTTGATAAATATGAGTTATTTCTGAATAAAAATTGCATAATTTTCAATGATACTTATAAAATTCAGAAACTACCGATTATTTAACAAAAACAATTTGTGTTTATCTTTTAAAACAAAAAAGATATGTCTTTCTTTCGAAAAAGAAAATACGGATACAAATCTGAATTTTGAGCAAATATACAAAATTTCGACCTCATTTTACTCAAAAAGTAGCACATGAAGGTATATTTTTTATTACATATTTGATTTAATCAGGTAAAATAAATAGCCTGTATGCAAATTTTCATCAACTTGTAAATACAGGTTCAAAACTGTATCGTATGCCCTTAAGGTAAAATTACATAAATCAAGAAATCAAAATTGATACTTTAAGCTGGAAGAGTATGCGTTAAGGATAAAATTGATTTAAAAAAAAATGATAGGTCATGGAGCTCTTTTTCGAGATATTGATTAATAAAATATGGCGGGAAAAGGCGGACTCGGACTTTAACCTTATATTTGGATTGGTATTATTATGGTCTCAAATCAAAAGAAAGAAAATCAAGAATCTGCTTAAATTTTGTCAAATGACCTTTTATGAGCTGATACGTCTTATGTTAAAAAAAATATTGATGTTATGGGGCAAAATAGTTTACCTTGTATTGTATGGAAAAACTCCAAGGATTCCAAACATTTCACATTTATTCCAAAACCTCACCTAAGTACATCCATAAAGTAGAAGCTTTCAGTCATTGTCAAGGTTTACATATAAATCGACATTTAATCAAAACATCACGCTTATACACGTGGATAGAAGACATTCTGAACTTGATATGAAGTGTTTATTTTTGCTGTGTGTTAAAGGTAGCACGGTAGTATTTGCATTCCAGAATTTAGTTTGGTCTTTTGGTCTTCTTAAGTCAATGTATCTGAACAGTGTGACTGGACAAAAAAAAACAGTATGAACTGAACATACTTCCCCAAACTGAGAGATGAATCCTGTAGATGAAATGAAATAATTTTACATACAGGTTTAAATAATTTTTTGAGGATTTTTAAAATTTTGTATTTACTGCATAATAAAAGACATAAAAGCGCCAGGGCTATATAGTGTTTTTTGTGTAAGATATCATGATATCTACCAAAAACTCTAAACGTATAAGTTTAAACTTTGCATTGATTTACAATGAATTAATACCTTCCATTTTAAATCCATGATTTCCCGCATTAAACAGGTAAATTTGTTAGAGTGTATACTTGTTAGTTTTGTGCGAAACAGGTTATATTCGGGAATAAAGAAGTTCGGACAGTAACCAGAATCAACCCAGTCAAACAGCCTTCCTAGACACATCTCCAAACATTCAAGAAGGCACTCTGGACGCCAAAAATCCGAGTCTGTTTCCTCAGACATCCAGAATATCAACATCTTCATGACATACGATGATACAATATCTTCACCGGGAAATCGTGGTTCTATGTATTCTTTGAGTATTATCTTAAGTAGGATATAACATTGTTTTTGACAGTCATTAAGATTTTTTGTTAGTATCTTTTCCATGGCCCCATAACCGAATCTAAACTCAACCTCTGTAAATTCATCAGAAGAAATTTTTGAAGGCAAACTAATTACATGGCAACCTTGTTCTAACGCTTCCTCTATAGTGCTTTGTGAAGGCCATGTTTTTCGCGTTCGTTTCGCCCATTTTAGTAACACTGGAGGTAGTGTTCTACATTTGAAAGCTTCAACGATATCAACATCAAATACCCAAAAATATGTTTGTTTGAATGCTGGTCCGTGTGGTATCCATTGTGGCAGGAATCGATTAATCAGGGGGAAGGAAGTTAAACCACTCTTCGACCTCTGTTCATTTATATTTCGACTAGACAAGCATTTGTGCCCTTTTACATCTACAAGATTCCATTTAGCCTCTGTAACTTGTTTACTCAGTGGATTCATACTGACATAAGGAAAAGAAGATGAACATGAAGGCACATATTTTCCCATGAAAGCAACTTTTTGGTAGGCTCGTAGCCAACAGCATCCGGGTGGTATATCATTGTCCTCTGTAAAAATAACTAGTTCCATAGGACATGAATTGCTTATTGTGATTTCAGGGCTAGAATTAACAGACATGTTATCCATTATTATATCAACATCTGATGTTGACATAGAAAGGCTATCAGCATAGCTGCCAGTCACTCTTCCCCAAGGTCCACACAGTTTTTCATACATTCCATGGTAACTGTTTATCAGTTTCAATTTTAAAGGCGGCGTTGCTATTTTCTTTGCAATAAACTCGCTGACCTTTATTGATATTTTTTCTTCTTGTTCTTTCGTCTTCACATACGTGTCCTTTGTAACAGAGCTTTCTTTCGATAACAGTAAGCCCATAATAGAACTGTAAATAAATCAAAAATATATGTGTATATATCGATGCTAGTTTTTCGTTCAGCTTCGACTTCGAGCAAGGAAAGGAAGAAATATTTCCCTTCAGAATGTGTCCAAAACAGTTTAAGATTCCCTTTTTCAAGAATCATTTGAAAATTTTACAAAAGTTAAAGGGATTTACAAAATGTATTTAAATTTGTTATTTGGTTTCAGTCAGAAAGGAAATATTGATATACACAAACATTTTCCTCTTAGTCTTCCGACTTTAACGTTTCAGAAGGAAATTTATTACTGACAAACACACAGATTTCCGTGAGCACAAAACCTGTCAGCAGGAAACAGTAAAATAACAAAAAAAATCAAGAAAACTAAATTACAATTCAAATCGGAAAGTCCCTTATCAAATGGCAAAATCTAAGCACAAATACATTAAACGAATGAGGAAATTTGATATCAAGCATCCATGTGACTAAATCCCTACGGGTTAGTTTCTATCTTAGTGTTATAACATTGACAAAATGTTATGAATTGGAAGTCTCCGAACAATTTTTTGTATAAATATATGCCGGTTTCGAAGCATTGACTGCTGAGAGGGTGGCACCATTTGGACATAAAAGATTACACTTTTTTCTATATCAAATAATTCATATCATCACCATGAAAATTAACCAATATGCCGAATAAAATCTGTTGTAAAATTTCATTTCAGAGCCACGACTCCCCCTTGGTTATAATTAGAAAATTTGTGTTCTGTGGGAGATAATAAAATTGATTTCATCTGTTTTAGATGGACATCTAAAAAAAGTAATAAAGCCTTGTTCATACCAAAACACTGACTTCTGTGGGGGGGGGGGGGGGGGGGTGGGGTAAGGTACAATTAAAGAATGTAAGAAACTTTTCTTCATTTCGTTTTAGATATATAGATTCCTATACTGCAACAAGTGTATTACGATATTTCTCCACTCGAGACAGTTAAATTTTATAATTTAAAGCGCGAGGCTTGCCGAGCTTTTTAAATAATTAAAATTTAACTGTCAAGAGTGGAGAAATGTCGTAATGCACGAGTAATAGAGTCGGAATATGTTTCTCTGATGATTTTTATCCTTCGTTTTTAAAGATTTTCAAAAACTTGTGTTCTTTATACGCGACGTAATCAGGCATGTTCGTCTTTTTGCATTACGTCACAATAGGAAAATTTAGAACAAAACAAAACATTTTTACGTCATAAAAAATTTCGACTAATCATTTGCCGAGATCTGATATTTCACTAGTGAGGAGAAATATTTTTCCCACATCGATCAAGAAATGTGAAAATAGCACAAAAATTAGAGAAACTTAATATTATCACTGAAAATGAACAAACATAATTAATATCATCGGTTCTCTGCAAATTTGTGTTTTCTTAAGATACTACATGTTGAATAATTTGTCAGTCAGCGCCTTTTTGTGTTATCAATTATTCTTCAAGGAATGATTTTCATTGCCTTCTCGATAGCTGTTATTTTTCTGTACCGGATCAGACAGGAAAAACGATTATTCAGCCATCATATTCAAGCTAATCACTGAAAATGGATGTCGATTTGAAATATTTTGGTATAAAGTTAATTTTGGTATTTTTTTACGAAGCTACAATTCAATTAAGGGGGCTCCTGGGTATAAATCTTTTTTTTCTAATATAGGATTTCGCTATATTATTTTTATAAATGAACTCTATCATATACTTAAAAGAAAAATGAAATAAAAAAAATGGGGTCACCGTTCATTTAAGCTCACAATCTGGCTCCGGAAGAAGCATACATTTTTGTTAATGTCCTTTTTTTCTGTTGAAATAATAGGAGAAATAGAGGTAATATCGAAATAAAAAAAATAACCTAATTACAGAAATCGCTTATATTTAACAATTATTTAGTTTATGAACAGCTTATTTGAAAACAATAAATAAAAAATATAGGTCACCGATGAGTTTAAAAAGGTATTTCAAATTTAATGCCAAAAAATGGCATTTTTGCACCAAAGGGAGATCATTTGGAGCTTTTTCAATGATGTAAACATTTTAAAAGTCATCTGGGGCCAAACCGATTTTTTTTTTGGGGTGATTTTTGTACCATATCATAAAGTAATAACTAAATGTGTAAAAAATAAAATTTGTAATGAAAAAATTAAGGTTTAATTTTTTTCTGAAATTTTTGTACCCACGAGCCACCTTAACAATGCTTTCTTTTATTTCACCTCCCAGTAAAAGCTATTGCATTTATTTGGTCATTTGGTCTTCGTTAACTTAAAAAAATAGATTCTCAGCTTAAACAAATCAGGTAGTCAATAAAGGACAAAAACCAGGTCGAGGAATCAATTTTAATTTCGGCTTCCTCGATTTATTTGTCGATTTTTATCGGTTGATAATTTTTTGAATAGTTTCAATCAACTATATTTTCGTTTTTTTCAGATCTGTAGAAGATTAACATTATTTTAAAATACCAATTCAGCAAAACATATTTATTTATGACATCTTTTTCTCTATTTCTTACACAGCATGTTTCTTGCCAAGAGTTCGAGAAATAATATATGATCTTAAAACAACAGATTTCGAAGCCATATCGTATTTTGACAGAAGAGTTTCATGTTTATATATAAGATATATTGACCGAAAATTATCAACAGTATAAAAATACTGCTGATGGTTTATATATTATATAAAATTTTCTGAGGTTGAAGACTAAAAATCCTAGATGACACACACAAAGAATGCAGTTTTGATGTTATTCATATTAAGATCCACTTGTATAGAAATAAAAAAAAATTCCCGTATCACCTGTGTTTCGTTAAAATGCATCAAAAGGTCATTAGCAAAATTTAAGCAGATTCTAGATATTTTTCTTCCTACTTGAGACCCAAATGATTCTAATGCAAAAAAAACAACGTCGAGTCAGCCTTTTTCTGACTTCAAATTTTTGATTTTTTTTTAATTTCACCTATTTACCTACATCATTAAGTCATGGCAAGTTCGACAATAAGTCACCTTCGGTGTTGTCATAGTGAAAGTAAATGTGAATAGGATTGTAGCTGTGACAATTAAACACTTGTGTATACATAAACATAAACTGTAAAAAGTTTGAAAATATTATGCCAAAGATACCATTTAGAACCAATCCGCAGTGGTGACCATTCAACGTTAATATGTAACTTTGATATCAGTAATGCTTCTATAAACTCTTTAGGTGCTGTTTGGGTTTCAGAACCACATACTTTTGAAGGAAGTCCACATAGTGTGGATATAAAAATCATAAAGAAAGGCGGAGATGTCAAACGGGATACTCAAACTCATAAGACTACGACGAGGTAAACAACAATTTTAGACAGCTTTGAAATTAAAACTGAGCGACGGTTCAGTTAATAAGCAAGCTAGCCAAAGATATGACCTTTACGTACACACTCAATACATTTGGCTGTAATAATAACATCTTAAACTCATTATCAGTCATATCACATCAACTATTTATTTTTATTTTGACCTTATACAGTGCAGTGTCAATTATTAACAAGTTGGTCTTTTTATATTGATTTCGGTTGTAAATACTGCAGCTAAAAATTGTTTCATTTATAGTTATAAAAATGCACATACACAAATGGATTTTCTTTCATCCCTACATAAGCATCTAATTGCGAAGATAATTGATTTGACTTCAAAAGTAATGGAAGAAATTTCACTTTTTAGCTATATTTCGTGGATTTTCATAATCACTCAGTTTAAGTGTTGTATAAAAGTAAAAACTTAGAGAAACGTGAGATCTTAATGACAATTGTTTTGTTATTTACCGATTCCAATATTTATACTGAAATTATAATACAAGGACATTTTACTTTTAAATATCTAACAAATGGAAGATAACTTTTTAAGTGTTGTCAGAAAAACAAGCCCGATAACACAATTATTTTACAAAATGGAATTTAAATCCCCCATTCACACATGCATCTTTCTATTTTTTGCATGAACCCCCTGAGGGGTTCATGCTTATATATTTGGCGAGTTTTGGATGTGTCTATGGGCCACTCGATATCTCTCGGCCGGAAGTCAGAATAAAATTCTCGGAACGTCTCGAAAGTTTTCGGTCATTTATACAGGCCTAGGTCTTAACAAGTTGTTATCTACGTCTTTGATATGGTCCCTTGATGGCCCTTGACGACGCAATTATATTTGTTTTAAAACGACCACTGTACACTGTGTGTATCTGGGTCAATTATAACGTGGTAGCGTATGTTGTCTCGATAACATGTGAACTAATTATGTTTGAAGATTTAACCACGAGATACTGAGTGTGTATTTCATCATAGACTTACGGGAGAGAAGATTCTGGTTAAGATATTAATATTAGATCGGAAAACAGAAAGATAATATTCTTATCAAAAGTATTTAATTCAATTGGAATCAAAGAAATGTATACAAAATATATACTGTATTTATGTTTCTGAAGAAACTAACAATGATTGAAATCAGAATATTTTCAGAGTTGCAATTAAGAAATAAGTATTTTATATTACAAGATACTCTGCTTTGGTATTTTTAAATATTCATTTGTAAAGAAAACATAAAAATTAAATCTAATTAAATTCTTGCATTCTACAAAAAAAATGTTTATAAACAATTATCATTATATTTCTACGTTAACTATTTCATACCATTTTAGTATTTAGGTTTTATGAGTAATTATTATTTATTTTTTTGTATTGTAATATATCCATCAAACGGAAAGTAAGATACATTTAGTAAATATTTAAATTTTAAAAGATCGTGAATAAAAGTACTTGTGTGTTTTCAATTCATAAAGCATGATTTTTAATCCTTGCAACTCACAACAACCGTAAAATTAATTTACAATAATCACAACAAAATTTAATTACAACCATAATGTTGATTATTTTATACCGCTTTAGTATGGATTTAGAAGTCTTTGCTTATATTTTGTATATTAATATATTCACATAGTGGAATTTTAGAATTTAAAAGTAGATTCATTCGATAAATAAACTGTCCATCCGTAAATATTACGGATGTCAAGTTGGTTCAATATTCAACATTCAACTTTCAACATTCAATTTTTTATTTTTTTTTTTTTTTTTTTTTTCTGGAATCCTTTTCAACATTCAACATTCGATTTCAACATTCAACATTCGATTTCAATATTCAACATTCAACATTCAATTTTTTTTTTATTTTTTTTTTTCTTGTATCCATTTTCAACATTCAACATTCGATTTCAACATTCAACATTCGATATCAATATTCAACATTCAACATTCAATTTTTTTTATTTTTTCTTTCTTTTCTTGAATCCATTTTCAACATTCAACATTCGATTTCAACACATTTAACATTCAACATTCAATTTTTTATTTTCATTTTTTATTTTTTTTTCTTCTTGTATCGATTTTCAACATTCAACATTCGATTTCAACATTCAACATTCGATTTAAATATTCAACATTCAACATTTCGTTTTCAACATTCAACATTCGTTTTCAACATTCGATTTTCAACTTTCAACATTCGTTTTCAACATTCAACATTCGTTTTCAACATTCGATTTTCAACTTTAAACATTCGTTTTCAACTTTTAACATTCGTTTTCAACATTCAATATTCGTTTTCAATATTCAATATTCGTTTTCAACATTCAACATTCTTTTTCAACTTTCAACATTCGTTTTCAACATTCAACATTCGTTTTCAACATTCAACATTCGTTTTCAACATTCAACATTCGTTTTCAACATTTGATTTTCAACTTTAAACATTCGTTTTCAACTTTTAACATTCGTTTTCAACATTCAATATTCGTTTTCAATATTCAATATTCGTTTTCAACATTCGATTTTCAACTTTCAACATTCGTTTTCAATATTCAACATTCGTTTTCAACATTCAACATTCGTTTTCAACATTCAACATTTTATTTCAACATTCAACATTCGTTTTAAACATTCAACATTCGTTTTCAACATTTAACATTCGTTTTCAACATTCGATTTTCAACTTTCAACATTCGTTTTCAACATTCAACATTTGTTTTCAACATTCAACATTCATTTTCAACATTCGATTTTCAACTTTAAACATTCGTTTTCAACTTTTAACATTCGTTTTCAACATTCAATATTCGTTTTCAATATTCAATATTCGTTTTCAACATTCAACATTCGTTTTCAACATTCAACATTCGTTTTCAACATTCGATTTTGTTGCACTTCAGTGTTTCTGTTTTGTTTTTGTTTTACCCTTTAATTGATGTGTTTCACACGATTTTTGGTTTTTAATCCGGATTTTTTTTCTAAATTAATTACAGATTTTCGATTTATTTCTTCATCCGACTCTAAAAATGTTTTACAAATTTAAAGTAGCGGCTGCAAGCTATTGAACATTGGAAAATGTACACTTCATTATTGGATGAGTTTTGGATATTGCTGCTGAAGTGAGGAACAAGATAACAATAAAACGACATATATGTGTTCTTGGAGGGAAAAAAAATTGAAACTAACGATACATAATTGTTTATTAACAAGGACACAATAACGTTTTGGAAACTGGACCTTGCCACCATAGGTCTTTTAAAGATTTTGATGTGCTCTCTTTGTACTGCCTTCTGACGTTCAACCTTTAAATCATACAATGTCTAAACACCGTTAGTACTTTTATCATGCAAGATTTCATTTCATTTTAAGATACAAGTTGTATAGTTTAAAATAATATTGGCGTGTCACTATTTGCATGTCATTCTTTCTGATTTAATCAGCCTTTAATAGGTCACAGCTCTATGCATTTTATAATATATTCTGATTGTTCACAGCAGTTTCACACCTAGCTTCACAGTACTTTATCTAATCAAAGGTTTGCTTTGACGAATATTGTGTTCGATTTCACTAGTAAACTTCATTATTGTAGCGCAGCACTTGACAATACTTGATAAGGTCCAGTATAAACAATCATTAATATAGAAAACATTAAGAAATATCCTGACATATACAATATGAACATTTCTTTGCTTTTGTCCTTCAATATTTATCATTCCATACACCAAATATAGATGACATATTGGATACAGTATAAGAAAAACAGACCAAAACTCAAAAAATTAGCTATAACCTCTGACCTATGAAAATGAGGTTAAGGTCAGATGGCACCTGCTAGTTGGAAATGTACACCTAACAATCCTTCCATACATCAAATATACTAGACATATTGCTTACAGTTTGTGAGATACCAAAACTAAACCTTTTTCATTAAGCTAGAAATGGGATCGAGATCAAGTGAACTTTATTTTTAAGTAGTCACTGAATCATGAAAATGAGGTCAAGGACAATGGACATATGACAGATAGAAACTTAATAACATAAAGGCATCTATAAACAAAGTATGAAGCATCCAAGTATACAACCTTCTCAGATTTAATGCTTTTAAGTAGTTAATCAACACCTCCGCCGCCACCTACGCAGGATCACTATCCCTATGTCAACCTTTCTGAATGTTGAAAACGAATGTTGAATGTTGAAAACGAATAAGGAATTGAAAATCTAATAAGGAAATAGAAACCGAATAAGGAAATAAAAATCGAATAAGGAAATAGAAACCGAATAAGGAAATAGAAACCGAATAAGGAAATGAACATCGAATAAGGAAATAGAAACCGAATAAGGAAATGAAGAATAAAGAAATAGAAACAAAATAAGGAAATGAAAATCGAATAAGGAAATGAAAAAAAGGGAAAAAAATGTTTAGAAAAAAAATTTGAGGATAGAAAAAAAAGTTTTTCCGTTTTGGACTTTCTTTTTTTAAATTTGAATATCCAAAAAGGAAAAAGGAATCAACTTTTGTCTGGTATGGCCGAGTAGAGATTGAAGAGTGGTCGAATGTTCGTCGCGTAGAGATTGGGTATTGGTAGAGTTTGTATGGGATGAAAAACAAATAGACGTCGCGGTGAGTATGAAGCAATCGGGGTTGCTCTAGATCTGGACCACATATCGACCAGGTTGACGTTGATCGGGAAACAATCCGATATAAGTCGAGCAAAGATTGAAATGATGGAGTACTGATCGGTAAACTATTTGTATTCCAACCAAACCCGATCTCTAAACGATCCTTTCCAGAAATATTCGACTGCTACTCGACAAATTTTCGATCTCTTCTAGAGTGACTGGCTTCTCAATCCGTACTCGAAATGTTTTGACCTAGGGTAGAACGTCAGACCGGTGAATAATTAAAAAGTATGTTGAAAGTTGTAAATCGAATGTTGAAATCGAATGTTGAATGTTGAAATCGAATGTTGAATGTTGAAAATCGAATGTTGAAAACGAATGTTGAATGTTGAAAACGAATGTTAAAAGTTGAAAATCGAATGTTGATAACGAATGTTGAAAGTTGAAAATCGAATGTTGAAAACGAATGTTGAATGTTAAAATCGAATGTTGAATGTTGAAATCGAATGTTGAAAACGAATGTTAAATGTTGAAAACGAATGTTAAATGTTGAAAACGAATGTTGAATGTTGAAAACGAATGTTGAAAGTTGAAAACGAATGTTGAAAGTTTAAAATCGAATGTTTAAAACGAATGTTGAATATTGAAATCGAATGTTGAATGTTGAAATCAAATATTGAATGTTAAAAATGGATACAAGAAAAAAAAAATAAAGAAAAAAATTTGAATGTTGAGTGTTGAATATTGAAATCGAATGTTGAATGTTGAAATCGATTGTTGAATGTTGAAAATGGATAAAAGAAAAAAAAATGAATGTTGAATGTTGAATATTGAAATCGAATGTTGAATGTTGAAAATGGATAAAAGAAAAAAAAATTGAATGTTGAAAGTTGAATATTGAAATCGAATGTTGAATGTTGAAATCGAATGTTGAATGTTGAAAATCGAATGTTGAAAACGAATGTTGAATGTTGAAAGTTGAAAATCGAATGTTGAAAACGAATGTTGAATGTTTAAATCGAATGTTGAATGTTGAAAATCGAATGTTGAAAGTTGAAAATCGAATGTTGAAAAAAAATGTTGAATGTTGAAATCGAATGTTGAATGTTGAAATCGAATGTTGAATGTTGAAAACGAATGTTGAAAACGAATGATGAAAACGAATGTTGAATGTTGAAAACGAATGCTGAATGTTGAAAACGAATGTTGAAAGTTGAAAACTAATGTTGAAAGTTGAAAATCGAATGTTGAAAACGAATGTTGAATATTGAAATCGAATATTGAATGTTGAAATCAAATGTTGAATGTTGAAAATGGATACAAGAAAAAAAAAATTTAAAAAAAATTTGAATGTTGAATGTTGAATGTTGAAAATCGAATGTTGAAAGTTGAAAATCGAATGTTGAAAAAAAATGTTGAATGTTGAAATCGAATGTTGAATGTTGAAATCGAATGTTGAATGTTGAAAACGAATGTTGAAAACGAATGATGAAAACGAATGTTGAATGTTGAAAACGAATGCTGAATGTTGAAAACGAATGTTGAAAGTTGAAAACTAATGTTGAAAGTTGAAAATCGAATGTTGAAAACGAATGTTGAATATTGAAATCGAATATTGAATGTTGAAATCAAATGTTGAATGTTGAAAATGGATACAAGAAAAAAAAAATTAAAAAAAAATTTGAATGTTGAATGTTGAATATTGAAATCGTATGTTGAATGTTGAAATCGAATGTTGAATGTTGAAAATGGATAAAAGAAAAAATAAACCTGAATGTTGAATGTTGAATATTGAAATCGAATGTTGAATGTTGAAATCGAATGTTGAATGTTGAAAACGAATGTTGAATGTTGAAAACGAATGTTGAATGTTGAAAACGAATGTTGAATGTTGAAAACGAATGTTGAAAGTTGAAAATCGAATGTTGAAAACGAATGTTGAATGCTGAAATCGAATGTTGAATGTTGAAAATCGAATGTTGAAAACGAATGTTGAATGTTGAAAACGAATGTTGAATGTTGAAAACGAATGTTGAATGTTGAAAACGAATGTTGAATGTTGAAAACGAATGTTGAATGTGGAAAAACGAATGTTGAATGTTGAAAAGGAATGTTGAAAGTTGAAAATCGAATGTTGAAAACGAATGTTGAATGTTGAAATCGAATGTTGAATGTTGAAAACGAATGTTGAAAACGAATGTTGAATGTTGAAAACGAATGTTGAATGTTGAAAATCGAATGTTGAATGTTGAAATCGCATGTTGAATGTTGAAATCGAATGTTGAAAACGAATGTTGAATGTTGAAAACGAATGTTGAATGTTGAAAACGAATGTTGAATATTGAAATCGAATGTTGAATGTTGAAATCGAATGTTGAATGTTGAAAATAGATACAAGAAAAAAAAATAAAGAAAAAAAATTGAATGTTGAATATTGAATATTGAAATCGTATGTTGAATGTTGAAATCGAATGTTAAATGTTGAAAATGGATAAAAGAAAAAAAAATTAAATGTTGAATGTTGAATATTGAAATCGAATGTTGACTGTTGAAATCGAATGTTGAATGTTGAAAATCGAATGTTGAAAACGAATATTGAATGTTGAAAACGAATGTTGAATGTTGAAAACGAATGTTGAAAGTTGAAAATCGAATGTTGAAAACGAAAGCTGAATGTTGAAATCGAATGTTGAATGTTGAAAATCGAATGTTGAAAACGAATGTTGAATGTTGAAAACGAATGTTGAATGTTGAAAACGAATGTTGAATGTTGAAAACGAATGTTGAATGTTGAAAAGGAATGTTGAAAGTTGAAAATCGAATGTTAAATGTTGAAATCGAATGTTGAATGTTGATAATGGATACAAGAAAAAAATAAAAAAAAATAAAAAAAAAATTGAATGTTCAATGTTGAATATTGAAATCGAATGTTCAATGTTGAATATTGAAATCGAATGTTGAATGTTGAAATCGAATGTTGAATGTTGAAAATCGAATGTTGAAAACGAATGTTGAAAGTTGAAAATCGAATGTTGAATGTTGAAAACGAATGTTGAAAGTTGAAAATCGAATGTTGAAAACGAATGTTGAATGTTGAAATCGAATGTTGAATGTTGAAATCGAATGTTGAAAACGAATGTTGAATGTTGAAAACGAATGTTGAATGTTGAACACGAATGTTAAATGTTGAAAACGAATGTTGAATGTTGAAAACGAATGTTGAAAGTTGAAAACGAATGTTGAAAGTTGAAAATCGAATGTTGAAAACGAATGTTGAATGTTGAAAACGAATGTTGAATGTTGAAAACGAATGTTGAAAGTTGAAAATCGAATGTTGAAATCGAATGTTGATGTTGAAAACGAATGTTGAATATTGAAATCGAATGTTGAATGTTGAAATCGAATGTTGAATGTTGAAAACGAATGTTGAATATTGAAATCGAATGTTGAATGTTGAAATCGAATGTTGAATGTTGAAAATGGATAAAAGAAAAAAAAATTGAATGTTGAATGTTGAATATTGAAATCGAATGTTGAATGTTGAAATCGAATGTTGAATGTTGAAAATGGATACAAGAAAAAAAATTGAAAAAAAAAAAATTTGAATGTTGAATGTTGAATATTGAAATCGAATGTTGAATGTTGAAATCGAATGTTGAATGTTAAAAATGGATTCAAGAAAAAAAAAAAAAAAATAAAAAAAAAAAAAAATTGAATGTTGAATGTTGAATATTGAACCAACTTGACATCCGTGTAAATATTTGACGTTCGTGTTTATTGATATTATATATATTCAAAAGAATTTGAAAAAAAATACTAACAGGAACGTTAGTTTTTTATAAAATTTAAATTCAATTTGTTTGTTTGTTTGTTTTAATAGCTTAACCGTATAGCATCTACGTATTTGTACTATATGGTACGGTTTTGAAAATTGTATTCATTGTGTTGACCAACTATCCTACACCTCTTGATTCATTCACATTATAGATCACATTTCAAAAGCACACTATCGGTTTGCGTTCTCAAAAATTCCGGATAAAATGTCAATGAATCCGGAGCCAAAACATTTAATGTAGGCCGTTTGACATTCGAATTCAACTATTAGATTAAGATATGCAAATGCATATTCTTTTCCTGAGTATCAGTGAGATGCTTTCTATTTACTATTTCGTGCGCTCAGATACTTCTTGCATGCAATACTATTAAATTCACTCGTGAAAGCTTATTTCCATTTTTGTTATCTAGGACACGGCAGAAAGAGCTTCACATGTGACTTTCAAGCACGGTCATCATTTCTAACGGTATTCTGACCTCGAGTTGTTTCTCTTTTGTTTCTTTTTTGAGTCACTGTTCCATTTTAAACTTTGACCTTTTCGAAAAGCTAATGATTGTCTGCCCAAGGAATAGATTCCTTAACTTTGTCATGTATTTAGCCCTTTAACTTTTTTCATTCGAGCGTCACTGATGCTTTTTTTGTATCTACTAAACTCGTGTCTGACGTACATTATTTCAATTCTGGTATCTTTTTATATCTACATTCCTTTTTATATAAATTGGTTGTTTTGAAAGTGTGTACAGGTATTCATAAACTTCTGAATTAAGAAATTCTTCGGCAAAATTAAGTTTCCCTGTAGAATGTTTGAATTGATTTAAGTAAAATCAGGAAATCCTTAAAATTTGAGATGTTTTATGAGACCAAAATAAGCCTCTTCATAAGAGGTCCCAATCAATTGCATGCCACAGGTTTCACCGCATACAACATCTACCATGAGTAAAGACAGCTTCAAATACGTATTGAGAATATAAAGGCATTCATGTAGGAAACAAAATATAAAGATATGATAGATAAAATAAATGCATCCAGAATTCCACATTTATTTATATAGCAAACTGAGTAGGTTTGTGCAATTTGCATAAGTCATCCGGTTAGTAGAAATTAGTATTTGCCAAAGGGTTATAATCGGAAAAATTATGTACATTCCCAAGTAATAAATAAAATAGTCGAGCTTTAAAATAACTATTCAAATAGAAGATGTAAATATATACTTTCAACTGGCTTCTTATATTCACAGTCAATTATTTCAATTCAAAGGCAAACATAAATTCAGCAACAATCTTTTGGTGACCCGGCAGTCAGCGGTCTTAGGTTCATGTATTGCTTTTCCTTTTTTTTTTTTTTTAAAGAAAGCAACTTGTTTTATAATGATATAGCTAAAACAAATACGAGTATTATTTACCAAATCGCTATTGCATAAAACAGCATCTTTAAAAAAAAATGTATTCAGAGTAACACTGCAGTTGTCACTAGAGGAAAAGAATTGGTGACGTTTTACAGTGCCTAAGTTTTTCACAAATGTTCCGTTGTGACCAATCTTTAGTTAAAAGTGTAGTGAATAGAATAATCAGTCGCAGATCCAGGATGTTACAAAAGTGTGAAATAAGGGGACGGGCTGACAAGAATCAAGCCTTCTCTATAAGAAACTTTAGATTTAGAACAGATATTCAATTTAAGAAATCTTTTAAATTATTTTTCACTTTTTTTAGAATTGACAATTTTACAATATAGTGTTAACTTTAGCGGCAATTTCAAAACACGGATTAAAGGCTCGTATTTGGCTATAAATAGAATATCAAGTTGGATGTTTTTTCTAAAACTATGTAACATTTCGTGGATTTTCATAATCACTCAGTTTAAGTGTTGTATAAAAGTAAAAACTTTAGCGGCAATTTCAAAACACGGATTAAAGGCTCATATTTGGCTATAAATAGAATATCAAGTTGGATGTTTTTTCTAAAATTATGTGACATTTCACATCAGTTTTATACTTTTACTTTAATAATTCTTTCCTTATTTTTGATATTTTAAAGTGTGTCTTTCTATGTTGTGATGTTGTACTACTGTTTCAGAGACGGTTTGGTACCATTTAAACGTTTAATCACGCTGCAATTGTTTGCACTTGTACAAAGTCAGGAATCTGATGTTCAGTGGTGGTCGTTTGTTTGTGTAGTTCATAAGTGTTTTTTGTTTCTCGTTTTTTATATAGATTAGTTGTTTTTCCGTTTGAATGGTTTTACACTAGTAATTTTTGGGGCCCTTAATAGCTTGCTGTTCCGTGTGAGCCTATAGGCGCCATGTCGAAATCCGTACCTTGACCTATAATTGTTTATTTTTATAAATTGTGACTTGGATGGGGAGTTGTCTCATTTGCAC
Organism: Mytilus edulis; assembly: GCF_963676685.1. NCBI lineage: Eukaryota > Metazoa > Mollusca > Bivalvia > Mytilida > Mytilidae > Mytilus > Mytilus edulis. The sequence continues at coordinate 53,011,636 of NC_092346.1, read as the reverse complement.
TCATATCACATCTTCCTATATCTATATATGATAATAATTATGAATATATAGAAACAAATATCTTTAAACTAAAATGTTTGTGCTGTCAACGTATCTGATTTGATATTTGATATGTTGTCGAAGTATTTGTTTTCCCTCTCGTGTATAGATGTAACTGAAGAACTATCTTTAAAAAAGATATCCGACGTATTTAAATTTGAGTATATGTTTAAAACTATCATTTCGATAACCTTCAGAAGCACAAAGATACCATTTAAATAATGTTTTCTCTGTTTGTGTTCAGTATTCTCGGTCCTTGTATCTTTCTGTTTACATTCACCAAAACCCCGCGGAAATCGCACATGCGTAGGTGCGTTCTAAAAGTCATATACGTTCGTACAACAAAGTTTACATTAAAAATTATATAATTGTCCCGAATAAACAGCTGTCACGGATGCAAAGAGCTATTGGAGAAACAATTATTTTAATAAAAATATAAATCTTTGTAAGATCTAGTTCATATATTTATAGTTTTTCACTTGCTTTCCATCACGATATAATTAACAAGACGTTTTTTCAAACATAACCAAATCACCCACCATGACAGCATTTTGTCCAATCACAGAAAGGATTTTCGAGCATGCGTATTCTGTTGCCATAGTTAAGCGTCCTTAAGTTCAAAGGGCACAAACCGAAACTATACCGACTACGTCGGAAAAAAGGGTTGCAGTAGTCTTCATCAATCTTGCAAACTATGTTTGTTTTTACATTAACAACGTCGTTAATCCAATGGAGCATATTTATTTGTATATACACATTTGACATGGAACAATGTATATTTAGATATAGACATTATACATAGATTAGATTAATTGAATTCAACTAAAGTCTGCATTGGAAATCTACACGATACGCGTTCGCTTCTGTATGGAATTTCCATTGGCACCCAAATGATGCGTTTTATTAGAGTAAACAAAGAAACACTTGAGACCTTTCAATAAATCTATAATATATCATCATACATTGATCGTCGCCTTAAATTATAATTAAGAGCCTAATATTTAAACTAAATTTCTTATCAGTAAGACTAGGACATTTTCTTTAACATATACTTTACTAAGCTAATAGACACTAACTTTTTTATCAAGTGTCGTCAGTATAACACACCTGGTTACAAAATGGTACATAATGAAATATTTGCTCAAATCAGGATTAAAACCCCCATACACTCATGATTCAGGCTGAAATTTGTCTATTTTTAAGACAGATATGAAAGAAAATTTTCAATCAGCTACTGTTAACTATATAATCATCGGATAATATCTACCCAAAATTTTTTACAGGAGTAACAAGGTCCGTACCATACGTGGAGCAAACACAACTAATCCTTACAGAGCATCTGAGTTGGTCTAAGGTTTGTGTAGTGTTTTTATATTCTCAGTGTTATGTTCAATAAGAGAAAAAGGCTGACAAAAATCAAGAAAAAAATATTTTTTTAACTTCACCGTTGTTTTTCTTTCTTATTGTGCATCTTATGTTTACCTTCAATTGCTTGCATCTACGTCATTTCAATTTGTGTGGATAACTTTGTATATGGTGGTCATTCTACAACGCCTTTGTTTTATTTTGACATTTTCAACAAGGTAACGAAATCAAATATTTATGAGTAAAATAAAGCAAAATTATTCAAAATATAAATCAAGATAAAAACAGCTTTAAATTACAGTAAGGTGTAAGTGTTAGAGTCAGCTCCGTTGAAGGTATCACTGTCACTGTTCCGCTATATAGATGATGTCCTCTCACTTGATAATATAAAATGTTTGGCTATGTTGAACGAATCTAGTCCATCGAACTAGAGATAAAGGATACAACAGATACAGTAAGGTTGCTGGTGGGATTGCTAAGTCTTTAGTTTTCTATGTTATGTTTTGTATACTATTATTTGTCTGTTTGTCTTTTATTGTTAAGCCATGGCGTTGTCATTTTATTTTCAATCTATAAGTTTGTCTGTCCCTCTGGCATCTTTCTTCCCTCTTTTGAGATCCAGTATAAATAATTGGTTTTTCAAATGCGTGTTTTAGATTTTGCCATGCTGAATATTTCAGATTATAACTTTTGAATTATAAACATTAATTTGTACATTAGCAAAATTCAAGTATTATAGTTCAGTGCATTTATTTGCATAACGACATAAATGTTGTCCAGTATGAATGCCGAATTGTCCATTCCTTTTAACAACTGGTTTTGTTTAGACATACAAATGTAGGTTGGGTAAATAATCCCATATTTAGATCGTACTTCGAGGTTATAGTAGGTTGTGCCATTCAAAGTCTTCAATAACATATAACATATAACTGGAAAATCTCAAGAACATAGCCTGGACAATTTCAAGAAATTAGGCTTTCCTTTTAATATATGTATTTAATAGTATTTTAACACGCGGTGTTTTCGTTACATTTTTTTCTTTCGTTTGTCATGGATTAAATGTATTCATTGTGTATTTTCATTATTATCAAATTCCAGTCATTTAAATAAACTCAGGATTATACAATAGTTCTCACTGACAAGCATACATTTTTGTACTTTTAGTTTCACTTTAACATTAAATCATTTAATTATAAATGATAAAAGAAACTTTTATAAGCGAGTAGATATACTTCTGATTAAATTTGTAAATTAAGCGTTAATTAATAGATTTTTGTATTCCAAATCATATATGATTTCATAAAAATAAAAAATAAATAAAAAGGTATTGAAAATGATATTTGACCAAAAATATGAATCTAGAATTTGAAATAAAATATACCCTGTTCATCCTCAAGCTAAAACAAATACATATCTTACTTTTGCGTGTGTGCACTCCTACACATGTCATATAATATGTTAGTACCATCGTTCTTATGTCCAGTATGCATTAAAATTGGAAATCCCAATTAAGTTATATATTAGGCTAGCTGTCGAGTGTTAAATACGGATACTATGCAATAACCCATATGTTAATTACATTTGATCAATAGTATAACAAGGGAAATATGATTCGCCACATCCATTATATTGAAGTTAAAACATAAGGTCAATAACTGTATTTTAGGACACATATATTATTTAAATGTCCCGTCTACAGTAAAAACTTCAGGGACTCTGGGTTTTTTTTCGGTCTGTTGATCCGTATGTCAGTCAATCTGTTAGTCCATCCGTACCGTATCAGAATAAAGGTTTGGTTCAAATAAAGGCAACAGTAGTATACCGCTGTACGAAAGTCATAAATAGATTGAGGCAAAAAAAATCCGGGTTACATACTTAAACTGAGATAGTGTTTCGTCATATCAGTACATCGATCGTACAATAAATTGTAATATTAATTAAACTGTTTAAAATTAAAATAACAAAAATCCCAAATCAGAGGAAAACTCAAAACGGAAAGTTCTTAATCAAATGGCAAATTCAAAAGCTCAAAAACATCAAACGAGTTGATTACAACTGTCTTATCTTAGAAAATGATTGGCATAAAAAAAATTGTGAATTATACCTGATGTTATATAGACAATAACTGTTTAGTGTCTTTAAATATCAGCTGTATTTGTACGAGGCTAGGAAACAAGGTGTATGCGAGCTTTTAGCGAGCTACTACACCTGTTTCGAGCCGAGTACAAATACAGCTGATATTTAAAGACACTAAACAGTTATTGTCTTTATCCTGCAATTAATTCTGTATATTGTTTGTGTTTTGAAAGACACAAAAACTAACATATTTAGCATTTATTTGCGATGTGTAATCCCTTGAGGCCCGCGTAGTAATATCAAAATCACACATTACGCTAAAGACGGGTTCGCAAAAAAGAATCCCGAATGGTCAACAATAATTCATCGCTCAAGGTGAATAATTATCTATTTTAACATAACAACTAATTTCAACAGTAAAAACAAACAACAAAACATTGTTTCATTTGAAACAGAAGTGTACGAGTTGTCCTACGCTTCAGACTTGACATTCACTAAACATGCATGGTTGATTTTGTAACACAATCATACACATTCAAGTTCTGAAATCGACAATTGTCATCGTCATTGGAATGCAACTGGAATACACATTCTGAGGTCACATAGGTTCAAACAATACTCAGTCCGGCAGTGGGCGGAGCTTTAAGGCTATATCTGTATAGTATACAGTATAGTATACAGATACAGCATAGCGATATCTGTAGGGCTGTATCTGTATAGTAGGACACCCAATTGCAGGATAAAGCCAGTTAACCTGTCACTTGTATGACAGTCGCATAAAATTTCATTATATTTATAACAATTTGGGAACAAAACAGAGAGACATCATAGATTAACATGTCAAAAATAGGGGTACAGGATTCAACACATTGTGTTATAATTAGGCTTCATATTATTGTTGTTAGCCAAACTTCATCGTTCACAGATAGTCCGTGCGGGGCATGGTGTTTTATGAACACATATTCTTGAAACATGCATCTATCTGTTTTTGTATATGAAGTCTTTGTTTTTATGCTTAATATATAACTGCAAAATCGCATCCTTCATATACGAAGAATTTATATTTTACGGACGCCATCACGAGTTGGTTGACAGTTATAGAATAACCGTTGCACAGATGATATCGGATATGTTTCTTACGTCGTAACTACAATCCCTTTCCCTTTCATGAATTTGACCTACCGTATTGGACACTTTACCGGATTTGTTATAACATACGCAACACGACGGGTGCCACATGTGGAGCAGGATCTGCTTACCCTTCCGGAGCACCTGAGATCACCCCCAGATTTTGGTGGAGTTCGTGTTGCTTTATCTTTAGTTTTTTATTTTGTGCCATGTGTACTATTGTTTGTCTGTTTGTCTTTTTCATTTTTAGCCATGACGTTGTCAGTTTATTTTTTATTTATGACTTTGACTGTCCCTCTGGTATCTTTCGTCTCTCTTTTAAGTGTAATCGTATACCAGTGAATTACTTCTTGTTTTACGTTGTTTAACGTTTTTTGGTGTGTGTTTTTTTTTTTAAGATTTTGGCGTTAATGGTGAGTCTTATATATAGGAAAAGAGCTTCTTGCGTAAATCAATAATATGTCAAGTAATATTTCAAATGTTCATAAGTCTATCGTCATCAGAATTTAGATTTTGGAATTGTTTATCAAATATTGGCATTATTGTCTTTCAACTTCATATATTATTTTACTCTAAAACATAAATCTTTAAATAAAACTGAATGTACAGTGTCTGAGATCCATAAAAAGTAGATGGCTGATAAGTTGGTGTGTGTATCTATAATGCCATTAGTTATCAAAGGTACCAGGCTTATAATCAAATACACTTTACACGCGTTTCGTTTACATAAGACTCATCAGTGAAGCTCAGATCAAAATAGTTAAAAAGTCAAACAACGTATTGCAAATCAATTGAATCTTCTTTAAATTAGCAAAAAACACCAAATCAGTAATTTATCGGTTCGCATATACCGATTCACTCTTTTTGGTTTGCCTGTATATTCCTCTTAGAGTACCTTATTACATTTTTTTGGTAAAAATAATAGAATTTTGGTGAAAAGTCATTATTGAGATATCAAGATATGTTCATTAATAGTTCTATTTGTGACGTCGTTATACATTTCTATTAAAATAAACTTCTTATTGTGACTTTTGTACGGCTAAAATCTTCTAAAGTAATTTGATATCATATAAAGATACCTATTCATAGACATTATGTTCTTATCCACAATGCTTAATTGAACATAAATTATTTAGTAAATAAAACTCAACACATATACTATATGAATGAGCTCTCCTTTAGAGTAGCATATTCGTGAATGAGCTTTCCTTGTGAGTAGCACACTTTAAAAACTTTGTTCATTCTTAAAAATCAAAACCATTTAATATCAAAATATTCTTTTAAATGTTCTTCTATATTAATAACTAATCTTAGAAAAAGATATCACAAAAAACAGTCAATATCGGAACTCGATCTATCCAACAAAAATCAAAATCTACGACAACCTACAAAACACAATAAATACATCATTATTACAAGTTATCATGTCACATCATTTAACTGGCTTACTAAAATCTATCAAATGGGTGTGGTGGGGTTGGGTATATAACAAAACGAATCGTATGCTACTCGAAAAGGCAGAACATCAAAATATCTATTATTTATAATAAGATTCTGCACGAGGATCGTGATTCTCGTGCAGAATCTTATTATAAATAATAGATATTTTGATGTTCTGCCTTTTCGAGTAGCATGTGCACATCAACACATGTTAAATATAAACAAACACAGCCATGGGCTTCCGAAACTATTAATACAAATATGTCAGATGACATCTATTTGATGAAGGAACAATACATAGTTTTTATGCCCCACCTACGATAGTAGAGGGGCATTATGTTTTCTGGTCTGTGCGTCCGTTCGTCCGTCCGTCTGTTCGTCCGTCCGTTCGTTCGTTCGTTCGTCCGTCTGTCCCGCTTCAGGTTAAAGTTTTTGGTCAAGGTAGTTTTTGATGAAGTTGAAGTCCAATCGACTTCAAACTTAGTATACATGTTCCCTATGATATGATCTTTCTAATTTTAATGCCAAATTAGAGGGTTTACCCAAATTTCACGGTCCACTGAACATAGAAAATGATAGTGCGAGTGGGGCATTCGTGTACTGGGGACACATTCTTGTTCTTTATCATTTTTATCTTCAATTGCAACATCATGTTTTGTATTTTTAAAATAATGAATACTAACAAAAATTTTAATCGAAAATAGAGTGTGATCGAGGAAAAACTGCACGCTATGAGATTGATATAAACTCAGAATAATAGTATTATTTTGTAACCTATTCATAATATAGGTGGTTAATAATAGATGAAGGGGTTTTCAGGTTTTTGGTTGCTCTATTTTTAGTTTTCTATGTAGTGTATTGTGCACATGTCTTATTTCGGTTTTTTTTCTTTTACCCAAGCTTTGTCATTTTACCTCGACTTGTACAAAGCTTTTCAGTCTTTGAACATGTGTCGTGTAATATTAATCTATAAGCCTTGTAACTTTGATAATTAAACTAATGTTATTACATTATAAATGCATATCTGAACCTTACAAATAGAATATCATCAAATATGTCTTGCATATGGTGCAGAAAAGGCTAATAAGAGATACATTTACGTTTTTTGATTGAGTTAAGCCTTCCAATTGATATTTTATCGTGTGGTTTTCTATGTTGTGATGTTATGCTATTGTTTCAGAAAAAGGGAGAAGGTTTGGTACCATTAAAACGTTTGATCCCGCTGCAAATGTTTGCACCTGTCCTTAGTCAGGAATCTGATGTACAGTAGTTGTCGTTTGTTTATGTTATGTAAACGTGTTTCTCGTTTCTCGTTTTTTATATAGATTAGACCGTTGGTTTTCCCGTTTGAATGGTTTTACACTAGTAATTTTGGGGCCGTTTATAGCTTTTTGTTTGGTGTGAGCCAATGCTCCGTGTTGAAGGCCGTACATTGACCTATATTGGTTAACTTTTATAAATTGTTATTTGGATGGAGAGTTGTCTCATTGGCACTCACACTACATCTTCCTATATCTATAGTGGTGCAGACGAAAAAAGTATGTTTGTCCCAATATATCCCTTTTTTTAATATACCTTAGATATAGCCAAAACGGAAAACCTGAGTATCCCGTTCATTAACACTCCCCTTGAAACGTGAAACGTATTTGCGATTGTTCCGTTAACTCTGTTTATATGTGACAAATTTACGCTGTTCATTAGGCAAAAAAAGGGTAGATCAACTAGAGCTTTTGTATAGTGGAGGGTGTTAAAACATTTACTGCATGTCAAGATATGAGACTTATCATAATTTTGATAAATATCAAAAATTTCAAATGACATAGAATGTTGAACTAGTAATTAAAGGAGTAGGTTCAGTAAGACCCCCTTTTGGCCCCAAAATAGAGCAGTTTTACAAAATTGTGAAAATGTAATCTTTTAGCTATTTATTGGAAAGAAGAATGCTTCTGCTAAATAAATATGGGCTGTTTTTGACAATATAATGCACATATATCGGGTACTAGCATAATAAAGTCATGCTAAATTACTGAAATCTTCACAATTTCAGCAGTTTAGTTAAATTATCGACGGTTTCCGTCTTAAATGAAAGAAGCCGCATCCGTGTTCATTCATAACATTGAGATGTAAGTTGTATTTGATGATATTACATAACAAATGTAAAGGTTGAGGATGAACACGGATGCGGCCACTTTCATTTTTGACCAAAAAAAACTGAAAAGTGACGGATTTTGCATATTTGATAGATTTTTCATATTTAAGCTTGAATTGGAGCGTTTGTAATGACTAAATCAGTTCAAATCTTTCACATAAACTAATTGAATCAATTAAAATAGACACTTAAGTGATTAGAAAGTGTCCAAAATCTTTCGTTAGATGAACCTTACCGGACCTACTCATTTTTTCATGTAATTAAGTACAAATGAAACATGGAATTTTTTCTCCGATCATTCTAAATACTTATATAAATAAACTCATCGTAAATACCAGGATTACATTGTGTATATACGCCAGAGGCGCGTTTCGTCTACAAAAGACTCGTCAATTACGCTCGAATTCAAAAAAGTTAAAAAGGCCAAATAATAAAAGAAGTTGAAGAGCATTGAGGACCAAAATACGCGTTGCAAAAAGGTAAAAAGTCATAATCTCCTGGAAATATCAGTTGTATTTCATTCGTTTTCCTCATATAAATAGTACGTGGTATTTACATAAAAATTAATCCTACAAAAGCAAACATACTTTATATCTTTTCGCAAAGTTTCGTTGTCCGCTTTGATAGTACAAGGTATAAACATTAAGTCATGTTCTATCTTAACGCGACATTCAATATAATAGTAATGTTTCGATATTAATTTCATCTCTAAATACAAATCTGTTTTTTGAGTAACTGAAGATCCGTTTGTTTCAGCTTTTGGTTTTGGCGTTCGGTAACGGACTTTCCGATTTGAATTTTCCTTGGAGTTCGGTATTTTTGTTATCTTGCTTTTAAGTACACACTAATTAAAGAAATGTATCGGCGGCATAGAATGGATGTATGAATATTTATTGCAAAAGCATATAGAACACAATGTGCATTATACTGTTAAATATTCCGACCTTATACATATTTAGCCAAATCGACAGACATCGAAGATCTTATTTACATATGAATTAATGATGATATCAATACACTTTGGTTTCATAAAAGCTCGTTCAAAATAGTTATTATCAAGCGGCATTGATCTTTAAAATATAACAAAGGAGCCTCGGTGACCAATGATCTAAGTAGTTACTACTGGAATCACTAGCCAGTCAACACTGAGGTTTTGAGCTCGAACCCCGCTCATGCAGGTGCACTTGACTTCAATCTTAATTGACTAGGATTGTCGGTTTTCCTATCAAAGGTCGGTGGTTGTCTCCGGGAACTCCGGCTATCTCCACCTACAAAATCTGGCTGTCACGAAATAGCTAAAAACCCTATATGACAGCTATTGTTCATTCGTTTGATGTTTTTGAGCTTTTGATTTTGCCATTTGATTAGGTACTTTCCGTTTTGAATTTTCCTCGGAGTTCAGTATTTTTGTGATCTTACTTTTTGCATATGATTGCTTACATCGAGTTCATTTTAATTTTGATGGATAGTTGTCTCACTTGGTAAGATTACAACATCTTACTCTTTATTCAAGGAATAAACATTCAACATATTAATAAAACATTAAGATAATAACAATAGAAATCAATATAAACTAAATCTTGAAGTTTCAGGAATGTGTGAGAGTTCTGTACGTGTAGTTGGTCCGACTCTTCCAGCCATTACATCTAACTATCTACACATTTTGCCTCTGGTGTTTTTGTCAAGAGTTTTAGTGCGTGTTAGGATTTTGTCAGTGATAAAAACAATACATCTTTTTATCAATTTTAACAATATATTTATTTATACATTTCGGTAACTTAAAGTTTTGAAAAATAGTTGAGTGTAATAATTGAACACGACAACAAATTGGGTACCCAGTAGATACAAAGTTTATTTTGAATATCTAAATTTGAAATTTGTTAAGTTAATGGTTATATAAATTAGTTTGTTTATATGGAGAGCCGTTTTGCTATTTATTCTTACTTCAAGATATCTCATAAACTTTATAAGATATCTTATATATCCCTTCGTAAATTTTACGGACGCCATCACGAGTTGGTTGACCGTTATGGAATAACCGTTTCACAAATGATATCGGATATGTTCCTTACGTCGTAACTACAATCCCCTTCCCTTTCATGAATGTGACCTACCGAATTAGACTATTTACCGGATTTGTAATCACATAAGCAACACGACGGGTGCCACGTGTGGAGCAGGATCTGCTTACCCTTCCGGAGCACCTGAGATCACCCCTAGTTTTTGGTGGGGTTCGTGTTGTTTATTCTTTAGTTTTCTATGTTGTGTCATGTGAACTGTTGTTTTTCTGTTTGTCTTTTTCATTTTTAGCCATGGCGTTGTCAGTTTGTTTTAGATTTATGAGTTTGACTGTCCCTTTGGTATCTTTCGTCCCTCTTTTATATAGTTTATAAGATATCTTATATAGCTTATAAGATATTTCATATAGTTTATAAGATATCTTAGTAACAATATGAGATATCTTATAAACTATATAAGATATCATATAAAGTATATAAGATGTCTTATAAATTTTAGGAGATATCTTATATAAAATTAAAGATATCTTATATAATATATAAGATATCTCATTTAATATATAACATATAAAAATGAAATTATATAAGATATCTTATATATCATAGGAGAAATCTTATATATTATAGGAGATATCTTATTTAATTTATAAGATATCTCATAAAGTTTATAAGATATCTTATATAAAGTTTAGAAGATATCTTACATAGTTTATATGATATCACCTAAGGTTTATAAGATATCTCATAAAGTTAATAAGATATCTTATATAGTTTATATGATATCACCTAATGTTTATAAGATATCTTCTAAAGTTTATAAGATATCTTATATAGTTTAAAAGATATATTACATAGTTTATAAGATATCTCATATAATTTATCAGATATCTTATATAATTGTCTTTATAAGATATCTCATAAACTATATAAGATATCTTATAAACTATATGAGATAGCTTATAAACTATATAAGATAGCTTATAAACTATATAAGATATCGTATAAACTATATAAGATATCTTATAAATTATATAAGATATCTTATATAAAAATTGTTTATAAGATATCTCATATACTTTATAAGATATCTCATATACTTTATAAGATATCTTATAAACTTTAGAAGATATCTTATAAAGTATATAAAATATCATGTGAACTTTATGAGATATCTTATATAACATTAAAGATATCTTATATAACATTAAAGATATCTCATATAACATTAAAGATATCTTATAAAAATGAAATTATATAAGATATCTTATATATTAAAGGAGATATCTTATATATTATATAAGATATCTTATATATTATAGGAGATATCTTGAAATTCGAATAAATAGTAAATAAAGGCAACAGTAAACGGTTTGCCATATGTTTATGTATTTATAATATCATTTGAAATGGGTGGATTATCAATCCCATATTTACATCCTATTTTCCAACTTAATAATAAAAAGTCCTCAATCAAACAAAACCAGAAAATACCCAAATCCATATAATCATCCTGGATTGGTACAACTAGACTGTCCTTTTAAATCGAAGTATTTATTTTAACATATTGTTTACAACTTCTTGTTTCTATTTCCTTGGTTAAATATATATATATACATTCGCACTTACAAAACTAAAAGAACGCAAGATTAAAATATTTTCACTCTGAAAAGCGTATATTTTGAACTTTGACACTTTCTTTTAATTTTTTTTTTTTTAATTGATGAAAAAAAAGATTGTTCATGTATAATCATTAAGATAGGTGAGTACACATTGAACAAAATATGTAAATCTTAAGATTTGGATGAATAAATAAAAAGAAGAAAATTAAAAAGTTTGTTTATTCTTCATTTAAGAAAAAAGAAAAAGATAATCATAATAACTTAAAGATCTGAGTGGTATAGCAACTCTCACATTATGTTATGTTTCCGTGTGCTCACTCCTACATATATTTTATATGCTAGTACAGTCGTATTTATATAACCCTGAGATATAACCTACATATGAATAGGAAATTCCCAGTCTTATTCTATTCATTAAGATTTCTGTAAATCATTTTTATTCTTTCAATATCTTCAGGTCATTATATATAGTATAGAAATATACAAAGATTAAAGGTAAGTAACTATATTTTATTTATGCTACTGAATTTTAAGTCAGCGGTTTAATTTAGGTCACACTCATAGACATAAAAAAAACTATATATTGTGTACATTAACTTATTAAAGGATATTTTAACACAGTTTAATGTCACTCTACAAGAATTAATGATCAAAATATTTTGTGACATTTGGAAGTTACAATTTTTTTTATTAGGTCATATGAAAATCTCCCATAATACTTGGAAGTATTCGAAACACTTAAGGAATTTCTACCCCAAGGAATAGATTGCCATGATGACCGGTGAGTCTTTGCATTAAACGAAAAGCGCGTCTCGCGAACAAATTATCCTTAAAAAGTATTTTTACACAGATACTAGCTCTCTGAGTACTAGTTTCTGTTACACCACTTGATTAAACAAATATAAAGTTCTTTTATGGTTTTTAAATTTCCTCATGAACATATCACGTTTTTCGGTTTGTAATTCAAAGCTACGGGACTTAAACATGCAGTCAGATTGAATTGAAACTTAATTAATCCTGTATATGGTAAAAGGTAACCTGAATTTGTTATTTTCAAAAAACAAACCCTTTTTGTCTCTCAGTTATTGAACGATAACCATTAGTTTCGAGGCAGTGATCTTGGATCATTAACTTCAAGAATTTGTTTTTCGTTGAATTGGTGAATGTAAGCTCCCTTTCTATGTTAAATCTGTCTGATACAAGTATGTCATACCAGAGTTACATTGGTGTTTTGTAGTCACATTCGAGGCAGTTTTTTTCACATCGTTTTCTTTAAAACGCCAAATGATATTCTTTTAAAAAATGCAAGTTTTTTTAGGGCAATTTTATGGATTTTCATTTTATACTTCATTATTCCATCTCATTCTTTAATAATCTTGATATGCATAACATGGACCTTTCGTACGCTTCTGATATGGATGTTAATTTTAAATTGCGTATTAAGCTTGTATTTCTCTTATTACTCTAATTCCATTTGTATGCCTTCATTGGTAGAAGTTTAATGGTTATGTCATTTTCATCTATAGTCAACTGTTGTATTTCTTAATATCGAAATAATCATGAGGTCAAAGTAATCCTGCTTAGTCTTCTGTGTTGTTGTTTTGTTGTTATTGTGGTGTTTTTGTATGAGTATATTTTTTTTATATATTTTTTTTCATATGAATTACTTCTATTGTATTGCAATCTAACTGTTTTGAAATGTCTGTGGCATTCCATAGGCCCCCTAATGCAGTCGAAAATTACTGATCGCTCAGTTTAATTTAGCTATTTCATCATGCATCCAAATTATTTCGTTTTCCGTTAGGTAATGTGTGGTGGTTTTTTTTTTTTTTAATGTATAATATTTTCCTGCACCGTTTCGTTTTCCGCATAGGTATATTTACTGCAATGTATACTAGTATACTAGTATATACTATTCATATTTTCCGATGCGCTCCATGAGTTTTATAATACAAAAATAATCAGGAATAGCCGCCATGAACGTGACGTTTTTGGCAGCATGTCCTTGATAAACAATACACATTTATTCAAATATGTTTTGAAAACGACATGATATTTCAAATCCTTGAGAAAAATCAAAATTGGATACACAAGGAAGACAAAAAAGAGAGAGATTTTGGATGCACCAGTTACGAACTCTTGAAACTGATGGACTCAATGAGAGAGACGAAAAAAGATTTAAAAGCAAATCAAAACCATAATTATCTTGAAATCATATAAATTAATTTATAGAAATTCATACAATTAATCGAACATCTATAAATGTGTTAAACTTTTATTCCAACTTCATGTAGTTGTAGCTACAAACATATTTTATGTTACACTATTTCTCAACTCTTGTATAGATTAAGCTACAAAATTATTTTTTTTCATGCATCGATTTCACCTTGAGAGATGCACACGCCTGATGAAGCTAATTTGTTTAGCGAAATATTGCGTATATCTATTTAAAATCCAACTCCTCTTTATTGAAATTATGAAAATAAAATTGAGGAACTTTGATTTTGTGACGAAAATAGCCCAAAAATGGGCAAAAAAAAGAGAAATCATCAAATTGGGTACTTTCAAAGGGCTGCAACAAAAACAGAAGTGCACCATGGCCACCATATGATTTTTTCTTCACCAATCATTTTTTTACAGTCATATAAACCCAAAAATCAGGTTAAGAACATAAGTTTAATTCTAGAAATTTTTGGCTCCTCAGAGGTGTACATCCTTGACTGATAGATGTGGATTGATATTTGGAATCGATAATTATTTGGTCGGTGTTCTTTCCGAACCTGTAAAACAATTTTTTATGTGATCCTTCAACGGACACCAATTGATTGTTTTATAAATTTATATATCTAACGACATCAAATGATCAATTTTCGGTTAACATACACTTATTCACCATTTCCAGGTTCACACTCTCCGCACAGTAAATCTGTGCGTTTTTCGCAAACTGGTATTGGGATATCTAGGATTCTGTTCATTATTTGGTAACATATTCTCTTACAAACGACTTCTTATTTGCAATGGAATAAGGCTATATTCTTCATTAGTAGTTTATCATAGCTACAGAACACATTTGAGTTAACTATATAGCTTCTTAGATACTTATCACTAGACAGAAAGTTGATATTCAAATAAAAGGCTTTTAACTGGTTGCAAAAATTTCGAGGTATCTTATAATTTCTAAAAATCATGTGTTTATCATTCTTGTGCAGATTCTCTCTGATTTGAAAAAAAGATGGAGAAACGTACGTTTCACAACAGCAACAAGAAATGCGATTGTTTTTTCTTTCATTTTGACATTGCTATACAAACTATATACAATATACAATACAATAATGAAAATCTCTTCTGATTTTGACATTTCTCTCCAATTTGAACCAAAGGGAAAAACAGACAAGAGTTCGATGAAAAAAGTTGGTAGACTATCGTAAACTCTTATTGTTTTATCATGAATCTGCATTGGCTTTTTTTTTTTAGAGAAAAAAGCAATTTTAAAAGTTGTAACTTTTGAATTAAATATACTATCATTTTCATTTGACGTGGCTCGGTGCTTATACATCCCGTCAATGAGTATTATCTTTTATTTTTGCTGGTATGTTTCGTATGTGCTACTTTTTGTGTTTCTTTGGTTCGTATGACGTCACACTGTACTTTTAAGATCCCGCCATTATGTTATTGTTCTATTATATGTCATAATCAATGTTATTGTTCTATTGTAAATTTGAAAATACTTTGAACGACAAAATTGTTTCACTTCCGTAGTGGTATTAAACATGTGTAGATTATTAAAAATTCTCAAGAATGTCTGGATAATTTTAAATCTCTGCATGTTTCTGAAGTTAGTTCTAACATAACTTTTGATTGTTTAACCCTGTAATCCAGTGGAAATTTTCATGTCCATGCGCAGTGAATTGACAGACTAATGTATATATATAGGCCTGTGTATAGTTAAAAAAAATGATAATGATATTAATTTTCGTCGTGTGTTACCATGGTTACTGTACGACATTAAATTGACGTGTTGTAGAATACGATATGACCTTCTACTAAAGGTATTATATATACATTTATATAAGTTTTGGCACATTGAAGAAATTGGGAATTACTGGGTTTAAAATGAATTGAGATCTCCGTGTTTTGATAATAGGTGATATTTCAAATAGTTCAAAATAATAATATATGTAGATCTAGGTTGTTTGATTATTACACTATAGTGACATACGAATCACTATTTTGACTTCTTTTAAAAATAGATTGACAAATTGAAACCAGAATTTATAAATAGTGTCTTATATCAATAGCTAGGGAAGATGAGCTCTACAACGGTACCTCACATTATTGTGGTAAATTAAAGTATAATAACCCCAAATATATTGATTATAAAAAAAGATTGTTTTTTATATTTGACATGTTTAAAACGGAAGGAGGACATATAGTGTATATACTGGTTATCAAGATAACAAATGAACCCGGTATATATAAACACGGTGGTTTACCGTCTGGATACAAGAAATAGTGTATTGATCGTCCTATAATTGATATATAGATAGATCTGAGAGAAAATTTCCTATTCCTTCGCATCCATCTGTTT
Source organism: Mytilus edulis (assembly GCF_963676685.1). Lineage (NCBI taxonomy): Eukaryota > Metazoa > Mollusca > Bivalvia > Mytilida > Mytilidae > Mytilus > Mytilus edulis. The sequence goes on along the minus strand of NC_092346.1, from coordinate 52,995,214 downwards.
TATGAACTTCTTATTTATAAGATTTATAACATCTTTGTTGATTGACTGAAAGAATTTTGCTCAGGAATTTTGTAACGTATCGGAAACTTCCCAATAAAGATATCTGAACTTTGTCGTGCATTCATAGGGTGAATGAAAGCCAAACTGAAGGTATAGTGGTTTAAACATGTTAGATTATGTTAAACAAGCTTTAAACTAAGGTACTATGTTTAATTGTTTTGTGTCTACCTAATCACCCATTGTTCAGCACTGGTCAACATCAATTATTAAACACTAGCATTCTTCCGCCCCCTCCATATTTTTCTTTGAAAATGTAAAGTGCCATGGTTCTATATGGAACGCCACAGCTGTCTTATGTGGAATTCTGATATTACTTTATGTTGTTTTAATTTAACTTAATGATATTTTGTCTTTACTTAATATGGTTATGTAATGATGTTTTAATATAACGCAATATGGAATAGTCATTATAATTACGATACTGTTGTCAAGTCATTAAAGATTGCATATTTTGGCGTTAATATTGAGTCACTGATAAGGTCTTTGCATCGGAACTAAACACATTTATTCTAAAAACAGTTGTTGGCATGACACGGGTTATGTTCTTCCCATATATATTATGATGGTATGATACTAAACCCCTAACAGGAAGGATTGTGCCTGATTTCATATGATGAAATCATAATCTTTCAGTTAGTTTAATTGAAGTCTGGAGCTGGCATGTCAGTTAACTGCTAGTAGTCTGTTGTTATTTATGTATTATTGTCATTTTGTTTATTTTCTTTGGTTACATCTTCTGACATCAGACTCGGACTTCTTTTGAACTGAATTTTAATGTGCGTATTGTTATGCGTTTACTTTTCTACATTGGTTAGAGGTATAGGGGGAGGGTTGAGATCTCACAAACATGTTTAACCCCGCCGCATTTTTGCGCCTGTCCCAAGTCAGGAGCCTCTGGCCTTTGTTAGTCTTGTATTATTTTAATTTTAGTTTCTTGTCTACAATTTGGAAATTAGTATGGCGTTCATTATCACTGGACTAGTATATATTTGTTTAGGGGCCAGCTGAAGGACGCCTCCGGGTGCGGGAATTTCTCGCTACATTGAAGACCTGTTGGTGACCCTCTGCTGTTGTTTTCTATTTGGTCGGGTTGTTGTCTCTTTGACACATTCCCCATTTCCATTCTCAATTTTATTAATGATATTTCGATATTACACGATATGGTTTCGTATTGACTTGATATAGTTTTGTCATTACTCAATATGGTTTTGTCATTACTCGATGTGGTTTCACCATTATTCAATATGGTTGTGCCATTAGTCAATGCGGTTTTAACATGATGTGTATGTAACTTAACGTAATGTAGTTGTTTTATACATGATGTGGATTTGTTACTTCGTAATGATGATTTGTCTATTCTTTATATGGTTTTAACATTACGTAATCACTGTGTCTGAACCACACCGGCAAAATTTGTTCGGACTCGATGGTATCTATAACATCGGGCACAATGACGGAACATCAATAGACAAAAGAAAGATAGATTTCTCCTTATTTTCTTATTTTTTTCATGATATCAAAGAATATATATACATATACAACTATTTTCTATTGTGATATGCAATATTTTCTACAACTGTTCTATATTAACGGAGAAATAAGTAAAAATGCATGTCAAAATGACGAATTGATTGAATCTTGCCTCGAAATTGTTTAATTTCTCGTTAAATTGTTCACATTGTACGAAAAAAAAGGTACGGGAAGATAGATGAAATTATAAAGAATAGACAAATCATCATTACGAAATAACAAAAAAAGGGGCACATCATGAAATGAAACAACTACATTACGTTAAGCTACATACACATCAAAAAATGTTTTAAAACCGCATTGACTAATGACACAACCATATTGAATAATGGTGAAACCACATCGAGTAAAGACAAAACCATATTGAGTAATGACAAAACTTTATCAAGTCAATACGAAACCATATCGTGTAATATCGAAATATCATTTTAAAAGTAATGACTATTCCATATTGAGTTATATTAAAACATCATTACGTAATGTCAAAACAATATTAAGTAAAGACAAAATATTCTTAAGTAATAATAAAACAACATAAAGTAATATCAGAATTACACATAAGACAGATGTGGCGTTCCATAGTTCTGTATCTATATATGTGTATGCCCCGCGGGAAAATGACGTAATAATACTGTTATTATATCCATCAGTCTCGTGTAGATAAGCACGTGATCTGCATATTAGTTAGATCACGTGGGTTAGATGCAGGCTTCAAGCTAAAACTTGTTTATCATATAGGATAACAGTACATTAACTTCATATACAGATAATAATATTTATATCAGAATATTTATTTCTTTCAATTTTCGGTAAAATACAGGATGCCGAACTAGTAGTTTACTTTTGTTTAAAAATGAAATAAAAATGAAACAGATTTTTTTTTTCTAGTCAGTGTTCTAAAACATTCAAGAACCTCATTTTGAAGGTAAATAAGTCAAAATTGCCTTGAAAATCAAATGTATGTCTTCCGAGTAACTGTTAAAACATTTCATTTCCTCATATGTATTATCTATAATATCTACATAGATTTATACTATTATAAAACAATCAAACTTATATCATATTTATTTCTAGACGTTTCGTTTTCCGCATTAAAGTGCAACTTGAACTTGTACTTCAAGTTACATTTATGTGGGCTATTCTATTATATAATACTAGTGAACGGCGAATATTTGGATGAGTATAAACCAAGGAGATATGGCATGACATTGCAAAATGAGACAACTATCTACCATTGTTCAGATGTCATATGGATGTTATTAACATTAACATGTTAAACGATTCTAAACGCAAGAAACCCAAATGTCTGATCATGATTTATAATTAAACAATTAACGGAACACAAATAGGACAAACAAGAACCAACGAAAACCACTGAACCACCTGCACATAAAGAATGTGTCGGTGTTTAACATGTTCGTGAGCGCACATCAAAGCTTGGCGCACAACAAAGCTTGACTCTTCAGATTTGCATGATGTGCAAAACAATTTGCATAAAGACAAAATGCATAACGAACATTTGTAGGGTGGCCATTGTTAGCATTAATTGAAAGTTATTACAAAATCTACAACATCTGATAAATAAATCATGACTAAATTATCAATCAGACCACTGTTCAAAACACACTATTGACACACTTGATAGTAATGAAAATGTTAATGGTGTTTTATATACCTATATGGAGTAATTTTCTTTCAGAACGACAGGTCATTCTTTTTCAGAATCAACCCGGACGACACCATCTTTCAATGATATATGCTCCAAGGCATCAGTAAAATAATGACCTGTGTGAGGTCATTATTTTCTTTGATAAACATGCAATCTATGATTTACTTCAAAACTTTATTCGTCTAATAGTTTTTTGTTGCCTATTTGGAAAAAAACCGTCATTGTAGTCCCGCATTTTAATTAAAGAGACAAATAACGTGAAGTTTTGTTAATTTATCGCTACAATAAAGAAACATTATCATATATGTCAGATGAATTTTAATGTAGACTTTCATAAAATAAATCCAGATTTAACATATTCGTGTGTAAGATTTTGAAAATCTTATTGAGTCAAACTGAGTAGGTTCATTGATTTTTGGTTGTTTGCTTAACGTCCAGTGGCAAATATTTCATGCATGTTCAGAACGATAGTCATACACACTGAATAGGAAATCATACTGTGACCTACATGTATTTAAATTCGTCTTCGTGTCAGTTCTTAACTTTTTAAAATTTATGTATACCTTTTACTCTATCAAATGATCAACTAATAAGATAATCTTATATTCTATTGAATAACATTAACGTAACTCACGAAAGGGTCGGGTGCGGAGGGTATATAATTATATCCTGATTATCTTTTAATAAAATGTATTGCTATTCAAAAGACAATCTTTCTGAATTTTTCATTCGATTCAAGTAATATTGTTAAAAAAATAACAACTTTTCCGCGATCAGGAGAAATAACATAAAAAATAGAAAAAACATACCCCTCCCCCTTTTTCATAAGCTAAGTGGTACAATAAAGTACTTACAATGTGTCTAGTATTTGTCATATATACACGGATGGTAACAATACATTTGTGTCTTACTTCATGCAGTTAAAGTAATATTTTAATTGTGTATGGATAATATTTTGAAGAGTTTAATTTCACATTCTAAATGAGCCGCAGGGCGTATTAAAACCTGAACGCATTAGAAAGGAATATCCCACTTTAGTGTTGTTAGTAAAATAGGATACTAAATTTTACAAATCATTATAAAATTAATTTTTTTTACGGTATATAAGTCAGATAATGCATATTTTAAGGTTTTTCTTGTCGTAGAACACACCTCAGGGTGTCAGGATTGTTCAAAGAACCTTAAAATATGCATTATCTATAACATATATATGTTATGATAATCAATTTAACCTTCTGATTTAAGGAGGGTCTTCAACACTGGTATATCTAACGGTTCCATATGTATGATGTAAGGATTGAACACGGAGCCGTGATATCACCAAATACATATAGACAATATATAATAGATTTGAATAATGTTGTTTTTGAACGTGAACAACGTTTAGCTTGTTCTCCATCATTTCCACATTATGATTGAAACAATCATTACTAAGATATCACTGCCACGGCTGTTGCAGGAATTTTTCTGTCCGTTAATGAGAAACACGAAGTCTTTCTAATAAAACAAAATGATGTCTTATTTTTGCGATTTGTATGACTATTGCAGAAACGGTTTGTCTATTTACTGACACCATTTCTTATCCAAATATTTTTTTTAATCATAAATATCATAACTGTGGCTTTTGAAAAATCTCTTGCGATGTTAAATCGGAGTCTTTAGGAGTCATTTCGCTTCTATAAAAATTCGGTTGAGTGACGTATTTACTTTTTTCATATCAAAACAAGTTTTTATAAATGTATCATACAATGCCGATAAGTTTCTTTCGATTTTGTGTGGTGTAATCAATTCCATCTAAGATTTGATGGTCAGTTCTTAATCAGTTTAATGATCTTTCATCTTGTACAAGAAAGCCCCGTTATATTTGCAAGCTTTTAGCAGAATTGAATAAAACAAAAAACGACTACTAAGGCATTATCAGAATTATAATGATCTTTTATATAAAACAATAATTCGCCGATCTTTTAACCCCTTTAGATTTTGTTCCACTCTAATAACTGATTAATTCCTTGATATATCTCTTAATTCTATATTAAACGATCAAAACGATACATATATATATGAATATTTATATAACTACGTTTGTATTTTCTATTTGAAAGGTTGTGAGTTCTAACCCCGAACGTGGTCGATCTTTGTATGCCAAGAATCCTTATAACCACTATTTAAGGTGTCCGTAAGTGCCCTGTTGTAAGACAAACGTTCTGTCCCTTTCCAATATACCCTCACATTCCAATGGCAGTCCATATTTCATCGACCTTAAATTTCTCTCGGACGGTTTCTATTACAGGACCGTACCTTCATATATATTGTTAATTTGTTCTCGTGTGAACATGTATGAAATACTCGCCAATGGACGTTAATCATCAAAAATTAATTCCCGCACGTGTCATGTTCATTCGACTCCAATCTTATTAATAAGTTAGTAATTAACTAGAATTGTTTATTCTCCTCCCGAAGGTATGCGTTTCTCTCCGGCACTCCGGCTACCGATACCAATAAAAACTGACAACCACGATATATATAGCTTTTAGTGCAGAAAGTGGCTTTAAACACAAACAGTTTATCAATCAATATCTTTTTTTTTTAATACTAGCTACTATATATATATAGCATACATTTTCTTATTCATTCATTTTGGAACTTTTCTTAACCTAGTATGCTTATCAGATATATTTAGACATGAACATTTAAATGTATAAATTTTCACAGTTTGTAAAACAACTATTGAACTAGCTTTTTGGAATGTAAAGATCCATAATAATAACTTTTTTTTATTCCATAGCATGCAGAAGAAAACAAACCTTCCAGATGTATAGTTTTATCGAAGTTGTTTAAGTTTTGACCGAAAATATAAAACAGTACTTCAGATTAGCTTAGTTTTGTTTTGTTTGTCTAAAGTTTTTGGCAACTATATATACATGTGCAATTTTTTGGAAATCGAAAATCCATGATAGCCTGGTTTTCCGGATCATTTCGAGAGTTAAATACTAGTATAGGTCATAGTATTTGAACATTATAATAAACGTAAACCACCGTTGAAGGAATATAATTGTGTGGTTATATTATCGGTGAGTTTTAAAACATAAATAACTGATTAATCCAAAACAATTATGAATATACCAAATTGTTCGTCTCAACCTATAATAATATAATTAATTTTAACAGATATCCATAACTAGACTATTTCTCCTGTCTAGATAAATGTTCAAATATCAGAAGGTGATTATGAATAACTGGAACCAAGGATTTGTATAGAAATATACAAATGACCACAAATCCCTACTAAAACCCAGTCTAAAAATATGTTGAAATAATAGCTCTCTCACTGTTCCACAGAAAACAATCAATACTTCAAAGCAGGGACCGAAGTTCATAAACTTGGAAATCGACCCGTTCGGTCGAATTCGATTTTCGATTAACTCGGGTTGCTCGTAGAACGGTCTAAAACATCACCACTGATTAAACCTTTAATTTGACAATTCTCGAGTACTACCTATCTCGTGGACAATTTCAAGACAAAATGAAAATGTTTTATCGATTTTATCGATTTTTATATCAATGGCCATATTGCTTGTGCCGGCATTATCGTTGATTTTTCTCTCATAATTCTGAATAGAATATATGGTACTACGGTATTTTAACCTTGTAATATATCATTGAAAGTATTGAATCTTAAAATATCAAGTTTAATCTGGAATTGTTATTTTAATTTGTAGAGGGAATTTTAATAATTTTCTGCAGAACAAATTGCAGCGACGGAAAATACTTCATAAAATACGGGTTTTTTTGCCGGCGCTGGCAATATCGTGCATTTGTAAAGAGGTTATTTTAATATTTGCTTTTGACAAGTACGAAAATGTACATTGATCAACACAAAGAAATCTTTTTAAAGGGATTACTCGGCTTGTAAGTGAATACAAGATTTAAGTTTCAACTGTCTAGTGCCCTTTCGCAGTATTATGTAAAAAGATATAAACGAACTCAAATTAAAAACAATACAAGACTAACAAAGGCAAGAGACTCCGAATTTAGGACAGGTGCAAAAATAGGGCGGGTAACAAACATGTTTAGTGATACGTGTATATTAATATACATGTATTAAATTTGTAATATGTAGTTTATCCTTTTTAAAATTGATACGTCAAATGTTTATGGAGCCTTCAAATAAGCTGCCCTGTCATAATTACATTTATAGTGAATATAAATATAATCTAATTTTTATACTACCCGGTACACAGTTTTCTGAGGTGGATTTAGGGGGGACAGGGTGCTCCCCTTATAGAGCTTCATTTATGGTTTATCAAGACTCTTTACCGTTTTACTTTAAATACTCAAAATTTATATAGTTTGGTGGACTAGGGCCCCCCAATTTTTTTCAAAATCAAGGATCAGCATCTTGTCATATGACTGTTCCAAGAAGGTATGATGAAATGTCCTCAACACCACAAAAGATAGATAATGCACTTTTCAAATTTGTTTCAGGAAAAGAATGACTGCCATAAAAGTATTCCTTTCTCACAGTAATGAACTTGATGATCAGCAACTGGTTTATGATGAAATCCTTCCAAAATTGGAAGTGTTTAAAGACATAAGCATCCTTACCCAAGATGAATTACAACCAGGACAAATTTTTCTGTCTAGTTTAACAGAATTGGTTGACAAAGTTGATAAGACACTTCTATTCATCACTAAGAATGCCATGCAAAGTAGCTGGTGCAGTCTAGAATTACTAATAGGTCTAGAGAGATCCCAAAGGAAACAGCAGCTTTCAGTTGTTCTTTTACTACATGGTATTGAAGAGAAAGATGTATGTATAATCATTTTTATTTGTTTTTTATTTTTTTAAACACAGTAATGGTAGATTCATTTATTTTCGTTGGTATCAATTTTCATGGATTGAGGAAAACTCACCATTTCGTGGATATTTGATTTCGTAGTTTAGACAATCTCTGCATAAGCCTATGGAATATGCTCAATTCGTCGAACATGTATGTATGTAGTTCACCTGTACCCACAAAATCCTTGTTATCCCGCGATTAATAATGAATCCACAGTAGTTCAACCCTTCATTTATTCAGAAGGAATCAAAACACTTGTAAATTATATTATATAATTGTGTGGTACAGCCATATTCTTTGTAATGTTATTATAATAAGGCCCAGTCCTTAGCTGCACATGTTTGAGGACAGCTCATTGCCATGAAACACAATTATTCCGTATATTGGTGACAGGATATAATATAATTTTCATATCTAATTTTTTTTATTTCTTTATAGATTCCACAAATTGCAGTTTTACAAGAAGCTAGAAAAATTATTTTTACAAAAGAAAATGATTCCTGGGTTACTGAGACAGTTGAAAGGATAAGAGGTATGTTTAATATTAAACTAGTTGTATGAAAACATGTATTTAAACTTAAAAAAGTATGATGATGAACAGATGTACCACTAGCTTAGACGGTAGCAGAGTGGTTAGAGTAGTTCATCTGCAGTGAACACTAAGGCTGTCAACTCTGAGGTTTTGAGTTGATACTGTTCTCTCAACAAGGTGTATTCGTCTGATCTAAGATTGCTAGTTTTCCTGTAAAAGGTCAATGGCACTCCAACCTCTTTCACTAATAAAAAATTGTTGCTTAGAATGCTAGAAGTGTCTTTAGCTTTTTAGCTAAGACATACCATAAAAAGAAAGGGGTACTAATACTTTGTGTCTTTTTTACCAGTTTTGAACTTTGTGTCTTTTTTACCAGCTTCAAAACTATTTTTTAATAAGTAGTAAATGTTAAGCTAGTACATATTGATAGAACAATATTGTGTTGTTAATACAGTAAACTTTTTTTTGCACAGACATCAATTAAAAAAAAAATAAGTGTATTATAAAAAAGATGTTGATTTTTTTATTTCAGAAAAAGAGACTATAAAACAATTGATGCCAGCAGGAAATGTAGCTCATGGTCTGGTATGGTCACATTATGCAGGGTTACTTCAATACATCCTACCAGGTATACTTTTATTTTTAAATGAATGTTTTTTATCTGCTTTCAATGAAGATGTTTGAGACCACAAGTGTACAGCTGTACCTAATTATTCACCACTCCTTACTTAGACTGTCAGGTGAAAGGAATAACACCAAGCATAAAAAGTCATGAACAAAAAATTACTGTGAAAGTACTTTAATTGGTGGTTATCAATTTTCATGGTTTGAGCAGCATTTACATGATCGTGGGTTTTTAAATTCGTGGATTTTAGTTTAAAAAAAAAAAAATAATGAAAAATTGAAGCCATTAGAAACGAAGGTTACTAATTGTCTGTATTGCAAAGTAAACATTGACCCATGTAAACCGTAGTGATCACATGTATCAACCCGAGATAATATGATCAACAGATTAAAGACCATCAAAGGTGTTTATTAGGCCATAAACATGTCACCTAAAGAAAACAGTTACATAAACATATGTTATAAACGTATCTTGAATTGTAAAATAATTATTATTAAAAGCAAGCCCAGCATTTTTAATATTTCCAATACGTACGAGATTTATGAGGATATAAAATGAACACTTTATCATAGCATATCAATACCATAAATCTGACTTGCATCGATCAAAAATATTTTTTTATGAAAATTAAAAGATTATTAGTTGGACATTTTTTGAAAGGGTATAATCCTGTCTGCAGTTGTAGTTCATAGTGCATTTGCCCTGTGCATGACTACTACTATAGTATTCTCAGATTTGGAGATATTCAATATATTCTCTAGACCATATCAGTAGTCAAACCTACATGGTTATCTTTCCATGTATTGATTTGGACAACGGTTGTTTTATTTCGTTGGACACTTAAATTTGTGGATAAAGTCATCCACGAAAACCACGAAAATTGGTTCCCCATGAATAAAAGTACTTTCACAGTAGTTCAACTTAGTCATTGCTATGCATCATGATGCATATGAACAAAAATTGTTTTAGCTTTAAAACCTATTGCTGTTTGGTTTGAATTTCTGCCTTCTCAATAATTCTTTAGTTATCTATTTAGAATTTAATTTTACCTTCTTTGACATTTTATTCATTTTTTTTTTTACAGATTTAGAAAATAATTTGAAGGAATCTGAATGGTATAAAAATCAATCCACCCTTCAGAACCATGTGTCAACAAAGTTTTATGAAATGGTACCAACATCATGTACCTGCCATTTTGATCTGTCAAAAGTGGACGACAATATCAAACTGGTCACAGTTTTAGAACTTTCCAATACAATTAGAGGGGGAAACATTAGAAAATTTGCAGTCAAACTTTACAGTATTACTGATGGTGATCAGGTGAATAGTTATTTTTGGTGTCTTTATCAAGGAGCCTTGATTATTTTTTTTTCCTTCTATATCACCAGTTTTGGAAAATCATGTGTTGGTCATAATTTCATTGTTTATGTTCAGTAACCTTGAGCTCCTGTCCAAATAGTTTTCACAAGGGCATTACATTTTGTGCTTGCATGAGACATTGTAGTTGAATGTCAATGTTTTCGTTTTCATTTATTAACCCATTTGAAAAAATTAATGCATAATTGCAGAGATGACTTTTCCAATGCATGTTATTGTGGACGTAAAGATGTTACGGCCGCAAAAAAACTGGACACGAAAATTTTTTTTTATATTATTTTTTTTTAACTAACATATCAGCCCTATCAATTAATGCATAGTTTGAATGATTCTTGTTATTTTGATTTTGAGCAGCAGACATCCTTAAAGACAAAAAGATGTGGTATTAGTATATGATTGCCAATTCAATGGAGCATCACTCCACCAGAGGATGTTAACAAATTTTCAGATTTCTCAAATTGTGGTTATATATAATATTGTAGTCTAAGTGTTTTCTAAAGGGCTTTAGGAATCTACATTTTTTTTCTATAGACCTTGGGAATAATTGTTTCATAAGAAATGAACCACTCATATTATATATTTTGTTTGTTCATGCTTTTCAAATACCTTTTCAGACATATTTCTGCATTTGTGAATACCCAAGTGCCATAGGAGCAATGAAGGCAATGGAAGATCACCATTTAACAAAGTTTAGTATAGATGACAAGAAGTTACAGTTAGCAAGGTTTTACTATACCATGAACTCTGTGATAAACCACTTTGATATATCTAGAAATAAAGCAAGAGTTGTTCTTTTCAATGGTAATATACAAAAAAAATCAAATTATAATACAAAATGTAGTTTTGATATTGATGATAGTAATAATAAATGATGATAATAAATGATTGCACATTATATAAATTAAAAGAAACTTGGCATAGTATGTGGTACTGGTACTTGTTATATGTAAAAAGTAAAATCACAAAAATACAGAACTCCGAGGAAGGAAAATTCAAAACGGAAAGTTTTGTAAATGAGTCAGCAACCCATGTAACACAAATAACCAAAAGACTTCTAGAGACTGTCTTCAACAATAAAGTTGTCTATTTACAATATATTTGGGGACTGAAACCAGCATAAAAAACAAGCCATTCCTGCCAATTATAAATCACCTCCTGTCTAAAATTTACCAGTCTAAACAGACTCTGCAAAATGCAGACAACTTTTTGTTTTATAAACTCTAAATTCTAATGTAGCATAAAAAAAAATAATTATGAAATCACCTTATTTATTTTTACAGATGAAACTGAGAAAGTGTCTGAAGTTTTAGTAAAAGCAATAAAACAAGATTTACAACTAACTGAAAAAGTTATGCCAAAGGTTTGTAATAATGTCTAAATTGTTTTCCCTCCATAATAGTGTTCACTTGCTCAAACATACTGAAACATTGATTAGGTATTTAATAATATGAATTTTGGCTAAAGAAACAACATTGTGCTTGACACAGTTATGTACAGGCACAGTAAAAGAGTTGGACACAGTAAACAGATTGAAAATATGATTTTGTCCCTTTTAACCCCTGATATTGAATTGTTAAAGAAATGCAATAGCCATTAAAAGCTCATACAAAGTGGAATCAAATAAGGCAATGAGAACCAATGTTTTATGGCTGATGGCTTTTTGTTGTTTCTTGGTCTTTGATGTTCTTCTTTGAAGTTATTGCTAAAAGTTTTTATTCATAATTTAGTCTTTATAATTTAAAAACACTTTTTTACCTATAGCATCTAAATAATTTGGATAACTTAATAATTCAGGAGAGCCCAATCAGACCTAAGCTGGAAGACTTGGAACCTACACCAGAACTTGAATACCAATATCAGGTGTATATAGCTCATTCTGAAAACAGTGAAGACAAACAGAGTGCCAAAGAAATTATTGAATACCTAGAACAGAAGGGGATACACAGTATCCTGAAAAATCCTGACAGCCCAAATGACCCAGAGGTGAAGTCTAATACACTGATAAAAGCTGTGCAGAATTGTAGATGGTTTATTTTTCTGATGACCAAAAATTCAGTTAAGGACAAGATGCTTCAGCTGAGGGTACTAGCTGCCCTCCATGATGGTATCCTTAAAAGAAGAGTAAGGGTTATCCCTGTGGTAGATAGACGTAATGATATCTACATACCAGATGCTCTACAGTGGGTTACTTATGTACCTTATAATGGACAAACAAAATCTCATCTTGAAAGTCTTCACAATATCGTTAGTGGTAAGTGCCTGTTATTTATCAAAGATAGATGAAACTGTTTGAAGTTCTTTGTTTGGTTTAGTTGTTTTGTTATGGATGTATAATACAAATTTCATTGCACACAGGACACATGTTCCTTGAATAAATTTCATCAGGTCTGCTCAAAATCAAAAGGTCAGTAAACCAAAAAAGGGTTTTTCAAATATTTTTTTTTTTCATTTACTTTCTTAAAGTGGAATTCTATCTTCCTAGGGGTGGATTTAGCCATTTTCAAAAAAGGGGTTCTCAATGCAGGATAAAAGAGGGGTCCAGCTATATGTCTCCTTTCAAATGCATTGATCATCAAAAAAAGAAGGGGGGGTTCTAACCCCCAAAACCCTCCCCCTGGATCTGCCACTGCTTCCTTTGCTACAGTTTTTACAATTTACTGGGACTTCAATATTTAGTGTGTAAATCATGACCAAAGTTTCAGTTGCTGAAAAAACTTAACTTTAAAAACTACCAAACTTAACACAGTGTTTATGCTTGCAATTTTTGTTTTTATAAGTTAAATGAAAAAGAATATGAAAATCACTTCTGCTGTTAAGTACAGATATTAATGTTGCTGTAGTGAAACAAATTATTCAGGTGATTTTAACTATCAATTTACAGGAGTCAACTTGGACAATTTTGGTTTGATTTGGTTCAAATTGCACTATATTTTTTGTATTTGACCTGTAAAATCAAAATAGAATTAACGTCTTGCAAGATAATTTAGTTTTAACACATTACGCTTGAAAAGAAACTGACGGATCTGTTAATGATTTGTTTTGTTTTAGGAGAAGACTTTCCGTTGAAAACAGAGATGTTACTTCCAGCTGGAGATGTAGCCAATGGTCTTGCCTGGGGATATGTTGTTAATTATCTAAGAGTTATCTTACCAGGTAAGTGAATTAGTATGCTCAGAGAGGGAGGGTATAACTAGTTTGTCAGTGTGGGAGACAGTTATGATAACAAAACAATATTTACGCTATTTTAATGGACCAAATATATTTTTTAAGCCCCACCTATGATAGAAGAGGGGCATAATGTTTTCTGGTCTGTGTGTCTGTTCTTTTTTTCCGTCCGTTCATCTGTCTGTCTGTCCGTCCGCTTTCAGGTTAAAGTTTTTGGTCAAGGTAGTTTTTTTTATGAAGTTGAAGTCCAACCAACTTGAAACTTATTACACATGTTCCCTATGATATGATCTTTCTTATTGTAATGGCAAATTAGAGTTTATACTCCAATTGCACAGTCCACTGAACAAAGAAAATGATAGTGGGAGTGGGGCATCCATGTACTTTGGACACATTTTTGTTTTTATCTCATGACAAAGATTATTTGCTACATGAATGATTGCCTATTGCTTCAACGTTAGATGAAGAAAATCATTGATTTATTAGTTTGCATATTTATTAAATGAGTAGAAATTTGCTTTTAATTAGAAGATTAAACAGATTTCTGGTTTCAAATATTTAGGTTTTTGTGTAATTTGAACTTTCAATTTTTTATACATGTCTCTGTTTCATTAAAGTTGTAATAGTACTAAGAAAATCCTTCTTTGATTGAATAATTAACAAAAAAGGGGGTGCTGAGGATCTGCCTCTCACTGTTTCCATAATGTTGGCATGACCTTGACAACATATTATGTTAAATAAATGGAAAATGTGTCCATATGTGACACAGATCACAGATTATGCCCCCCCCCCTTTGCATATCATATAAAATTATAAAGGGATATAACTGTAGAACAGTAAAAGTGGTGCTACCCGAATTTATACTTGATCTGACTTTAGTGGTAATAGGTATTGTGTATAAATTTCATAAGATTTGGATGAGACAATCTTCAGTTAGAGAATGGAAACGAAATTTTTCCATTTGTAAAGGGGTACAACTCTAGAACAGTTAAAGTGCACCACCAACATTTAAATTTGTTCTGTGTTTTGTGGTGACAAGCATTGTGAAGACTTTGAGTTTTCTGTTGGGTAGCTCTTTCTCATAGTCTGTCCCTGTATGCAGGCCCCAAACATAAACCTCGAATTTGTCAAGCTATTATATTTTTAAGTGATTTGACATACAAATTCAATTTAATTCATCAGAAAATCTCATCTGAAAAGAGATATATTCACACTATTTTCAGTATTTTCTTTTTTTCAGATGCTTTAAAAAACATTGAACAGTCTTTTAAGAAAAAGAATATCAGCGATTATAAATGTCCTGAAACTCTGTTTATAATTATACCAAAGAGTTGTGATGCTAAAGGTGTGATGAAAGATAAAAATGACAGAATATCTAGCTTTACAACTACTCCTGATATTCATCCTTTTGGTGGAGGCAGACCGTTTTCTTGTCAAATATATCAAATTACTGATCAACCAGTAAGTCTGTTTTCATACAAATTCACACTTTAAATACCGGGAAGATGATATGAGAAACAGAATGAGACCAGTGGTATAAACTGATTGATTAGCAAAAGAAATACAGTGTTAAAAGTTAAAACCACTTACTTACATTTTATACTTTCTAATTTTTAAGAAACTAAGGTTTCAACTTCCTTAGACTAACTTGACATTCGATGGATTTGGCTATTTATTTAGGTTGAAGACTCTTTGGTTATATAACTCTTTAATTGATTCAGTTCTTTATTCATCCTTGGTTTTTAAATATTCTGCTTTGGATCACTCTTGATGAATGTTAATGGGGCTCGCGGGTATAGCTCGATTTTTTTTTAAATAGAGGATTTTGTTATTTTTTTTCTATAAATGAACTTAATCATATTCTTAATAAAAAAATAAAATAAAAAGATGGGGTCACCATTCATTTAATGTTAAAAAAAAATTTGCACCAAAGGGAGATAATTTGGATGTTTTTCAATGATATTAACATTTTAAAAGGCATCTCAGACCAAAAAGAATTGATTTTTTTGGTTGACTTTTTATGTACCATATCATAAAGTTACAATTAAGAGTGTAATAAATAATTTATAATGAAAACAAAAAAATTATTTAAAAAAAAGAAAAATTCTTTCATTGTTTTCTCTTTAATAGTGCTGGTATGCAAAAATTTCTTTCTATTTTATAGGACAAATATTTTATTGGACAATATGCTGCACCTATTACATGTTTACATGAGATGAAGGAATGGAGGATTGCTGGTGTTACTGCAGACACAATTTTATCAGAAGCATACAGTTTTTATGAGATCGTTAAGAATCTTATGGAGTCAGCTGATCCTCAAAAAGCCAAATGTTGTGAATTTATTTATTTTGATGGTGAGTTTTCCCAAGCATTTGATACCAGTAAGATTGACAATTGACAAATTAGGCATACCTGTCAACTGACCTGTATTCTGCGGGTGTGTGCCTAGATTTTCTCAATTTTGAGGGATCACCCGGACACCCGCTGGGTCATTGAAATAACCCGGGAATTCCGAAAATGACCCGATTTCACCCGTATTTCTTAGCCTTGAGATTGATTTCATAAGTAATATTTCTTTGAAATACCGGCAAATTCGTAATTCTTCCATGAACAGGAAGTTCATCTAGCTATGTAAACTGTCAAATTAAGTGACCCATTAAGTGCATGGCTTTACTTGACAGCTTTGGTGTCAAACACACTGTTAATTAACACCAATTACCTTAGCTTCAGGTCGTAAATAAATTGCACCATGGTTTACAAACTGAACTAGAGTTACTTCCCCTTATTTGTCACCATTCAAAATTATTCCTTATATTTACGTTTTATGGTTGACAAAGATTAAATCATAAAAATATAAAATTCAAATACATATTGAAAAATAACTTTTCATTATTTTTATACCTTCATACAATTTTTTAAAAAAAGTTGAAAAATATTGATAGTATGATACTAAACCCCTAACGGGAGGGATTGTACCTGATATTCATATGATGAAGACATAATCTTTCAATCAGTTTAATTGAGGTCTGGAGCTGGCATGTCCGTTAACTGCTAGTAGTCTGTTGTTATTTATGTATTATTGTCATTTTATTTATTTTCTTTTGTTACATCTTTTGACATTAGACTCGGACTTCTCTTGAACTGAATTTTAATGTGCGTATTGTTATTCTTTTACTTTTCTACATTGGCTAGAGGTATAGGGGGAGGGTTGAGATCTCATAAACATGTTTAACCCCGCCGCAATTTTGCGCCTGTCCCAAGTCAGGAGCCTCTGGCCTTTGTTAGTCTTGTATGATTTTAATTTTTAGTTTCTTGTGTATAATTCGGAGTTTAGTATGACGTCCATTATCACTGTACTATTATGCATATTTTAGGGGCCAGCTGAAGGACACCTACGGGTGCGGGAATTCTCGCTACATTGAAGACCCATTGGTTGCCTTCGGCTGTTGTTTGCTCTATGGTCGGGTGGTTGTCGCTTTGACATATTCACCATTTCCTTTCTCAATTTTATTTTTACATTTATACTTCCTTAATAAAATTAACGGTACCAATTTTCTTGCACCAGATGCGCATTTTGATAACTGTATTACTATATTTTATCATAGTCTAATGTCTTTGTTAAATGTAAAAAGTTATGGTTAAAGGCTATATAATTCGGAGTTTAGTATGACGTCCATTATCACTGTACTATTATGCATATTTTAGGGGCCAGCTGAAGGACACCTACGGGTGCGGGAATTCTCGCTACATTGAAGACCCATTGGTTGCCTTCGGCTGTTGTTTGCTCTATGGTCGGGTGGTTGTCGCTTTGACATATTCACCATTTCCTTTCTCATTTTTATGGTTAAAGGCTACATAGTCAATAGACTCAAACATATATAAAAAGTACATTAAATTCCAGTGTTTGATGATTGTAGTATTTTTTCTCAAAAAGTAAAGCACATAAGACTGAGTTACACAAATTTATAAAAATCTTTAAAAGTGGAATGAAATAATATTTAATAAGATTTAAAATGACTTAACAAAGTGAACATGCAATGATGTTTTGGTATCTTTGATATACATTATAAGAAAATGTACCATAAATACTGAAATTCAGCTCGAAAAAGTTTGTACGCGTTATGACCTGAGATTTGATTCTTCAATGCAGGTCATGACCTGCATTTTCATCGTCACAGGTTGACAGGTATGATTAGGAATTGCAATATATTGTGCAGTCTTATCATCCTTTATGATGAATGACATCTTGATCATCAGAACATCCCAAATTATTATTAATTAGTTAAAGAGGATGTGCCCTATGAGTGCCAATGAGACAACTCTCTATCCAAGTCACAGTTTATAAAAGTAAACCATTATAGGTCAAAGTATGGTTTTCAACACGGAGCCTTTGCTGACACCGAGCAGCATGCTATAAAGGGCACCAAAAATTACTAGTGTAAAACCATTCAAATAGGAAAACCAACGGTCTAATCTATACAAGAAATTAGAAACACTTATGAACCACATCAACAAATGACAACTACTGAACATTAGATTCCTGACTTAAGACAGGCGCAAACAATTTCAGCGGGTTTAAAAGTTTGAATGGTACCAAACCTTCACCTTTATCTGAAACTATAGTGTAACATCACAACATAGAAAGACACATGTCTATAACCCGGGATTGCCTTGTCAATTGAAGATTTCTTGCTATTGCGCAATAGAATATACAAAGCCAACATGAGCTTTTTTTGTTAGAGTTTTTATCAAAAGCAACTGTGGTAAAACTAAAAAGAGCTAGAAATCAATACCATATTATATACCTGAGACTCTTCTATTTTATGAAGTAACAAAACAACTGCAAGTCTGTTAGTCCTCTGAGATTTCTCCAAACTAATCAGCAGCTCAAATGAACACCGGGATTGCCTTGTCACTGTAAAATATCAATTGAAACACCATTTATTCATTGAATTAAAAGGTTAAAGAATATATATTTTTAAGGGGGCAAACTTAAAAATTTTGCTGGAGAAATCTTTTTAATATTCAGAAAAGAAATAAAAGAAATTATTTTTACATTCAATACAAAAGATATACTGATCCAAACACTGGCTTGATGGGGGTTTCTTGATTTTTGAATTAGAAACTTAAGCTTAGGACTAAGAGTATTGTACATTAAAACTACTTTTATTGAAACTGAGGATTTGAAAATATTGAACATTTTAATATCCAACTACTTCTAATTGACAAGGCTATACAGTGTAATTTATGTCAATCATTTGTTTTTGTTTTTTATCATTTCATCCTTCTGTGTTGGGGACATCTTTCTTGTTGTGACTATTTTTTTGTAATGCATGATGCTATAGCAGTTTTTTAGTTGGAATGGTGGATTTTAGGTTAAATGTATTTGAAACATACAAATTGTTTATATTGATCAAGATTAACATCTGTATTTGTAATCAATCCTGTTAAGCAACCATCAATCAATCAATCAAATTAAAGTCACACAAATTGCAATGATAAAAAATTATTTAAAATTAATTTATGTTTTTTAGATGAGAAAGATTCTTTGGCTGATATAATAGAGAAAAGGATTGGTTAGACAACATGTTTACTTAGCATGCAGGATATGGATGAGCAGACAAATTCATGACAATCAAACACCATTGCTTTCTTATCTGTGCTATATATCTGTCTCATGCTTATTTTGAAGATTTTCTTTGAAGCGAGTTTGGACCAATGTTAATATTATTAATATTTGTATTGTCATACTGCTCCTTAATTTTGATTCAATTTCATAAAAGCAGAATTGCACTACTACTTTTCTAATTTTAGCAGTATTTTTTATAATAATGTCTTTACCTTGACAAAAGCTTTATTATAAAGACCATAAAATTGAGAAAGGAAATGGAGAATGTGTCAAAGCGACAACAACCCGACCATAGAGCAGACAACAGCCGAAGGCCACCAATGGGTCTTCAATGTAGCGAGAATTCCCACACCGAAGTTGTCCTTCAGCTGGCCCCTAAAAATATGTATACTAGTACAGTGATAATGGACGTCATACTAAACTCCGAATTATACACAAGAAACTAAAATATTTATTTCATTGAATGAACAAGTTTATACCACAGACTACAGCACTATTTTGCTACTAAGTAGTTATTTTGTTGAGTACAATACATTGTATCTACCTCTAGACTCTAGAATTATGTTTCATGAAAATTACTAGTCCTCAAAAAAACTTTGGGCTCCCTTTTTATATATTTTTTTATAAATACTTGATTAAAGGACCTGCATATGTTTTTTATGTTACCATATATCAATTACTTGGACCACTGTTATTAAAAAGTAGTGTTTTATATTTTTGCATATTGTTTTATAGATATTTATTTATTGTTGATGTTATTTATAATATAATTATTTTTTCCAATATGTGTGCCCATTTGTTTATACAATACCAGTTTAACATTTTGGTTAAAATTAGTTTGCTAAGAAGATGTGATCACATCTACATCAAACATATACATGTTGGTTATGATGTCAAATTAATAATAAAATAAAAATATATGCCAAATAAATTCTTTTTTTCACCAGATTTCACAGTTCACTTTACATGGAAATTTCCTATAGTGTATGAGGAGGATATAATATGTCCTATCGACAATCTATTATTGCTAACCCAATTATACCTTACCACAGATTCACCTGATAGTTACCTGTCCATTTAAACTTTTGGCAGTTCATTTGTCCCATTGAACAAATACAACAGGTATTGTTCTCTGTATAGTTTATTCACTAGGACCTTTAAATCTATTCTAATTATCTAAATTGATAAAAAGAAGTTTACCTATTTTTATTGATCATTATCTTTTTTGTAACATTTGTCTGTGAGACTATATTGAACAAGGTAAAATATGAAAAAAAATGCAAAAGTATCTTCTATTGTATGTTACTGATTTAAATTTAGCAAAATATCTAAAATACGTAAAATGGTGCCTATGTTTAGTGTTTATATGCCATAATTTATAATTTATAAATAAAATGGTGAATTGTTTATTATAACTTCCCAGCTTTAAAAAAAATGGGGGTATACTTTTTTACCTCTGTCTGTCTGTCTGTCCATCGCTCCAATGAATATTGTTCATCACATTTTTCTCAGTGGCTACATAACAAGGATTTCTGAAATTTGGTTTCAGGGTTTATATTAGTAACGTCCCATTTATGGGCATTATGTTTTCTAGTCTGTGCATCTGTTCTTTTATTACTTTTATTAATTGTTCTTTCTTCCGTCTGTCCCACTTCAGGTTAAAGTTATTGGTCAAGGTAGTTGTTGATGAAGTTGAAGTTCAATCAACTTGAAACTTAGTTCACATGTTCCCTATGATATGATCTTTCTAATTTTATTGCCAAATTAGAGTTTTGACCCCAATTTCAGGGTCCACTGAACATAGAAAATGATAGCATCTGTGAACTATGGACACATTCTTGTGTATTGCAAATTCAGGTGGTCTGTGGAATCATTGAATCTTTACATTGATAAAGTTCTATTTCCCATTACACCAGGGATGTAAAGAAAGGATTTGTCTAGGATCACAAGCCAAAATTACCATATTATAGAGATAGCTGGTCTATAAAATTGAGGAGTGAGCGGGTAATGTGTCAAAGAGACAATAACTTGACCAAAAAGCAAAAAACAGTCCAACAGACCACCAAAAGGCTCTCTTACAATGAAGGTATATGATTTAGGGAGAGGACCATGATTTAATGAAACTCTGGTGCACTATGATTTCAATACTTGTGTGTGCACTAATCAGGTATGTTAAGGCAAACAAGAATTGTAATATGTTTAAAAAGTACAAGAACTTGTTCTTAAACATCACTCATTTGACCTTTATGTGCAGGTCAAATGCCATCTTCAAGAATACATGACACTTTGTCTTGAGGTGCAACAATGTGCCCAATTTAAAAAGCATGTCAGAGTATAAAATCTCTCTTCTGGACAACAAAATGTCGTTAAAATTAATTTCAATATCCAGGTCAAAGACCAAGGTAACATGAAGGTCCTGATTCTACACAAAATGTAGTCTTATGGTTATACATGTACACCTGCATTGTCAATTTCACATGGCACCCAAGTGTCAAATTATGAAAGATTTGTGTTGCTCTGTTATGTTAAGATATTTGATGTGATATATATGTATATGTCAATGTTTTGATAACATTTGTTATTATTATTCTTGACACCATTTTTGTAAAGGCAAGGATTTGTATAGTAAGACTTACTATACAAATCCTTGGTAAAGGTAGATTAAAATCGACCAAAATTTTTAATTTGATCCATTTTATGAAATTAATTTATTCCCCATTTCCAAAACGATGGATGCATCCTGCAAGTCCTTTAAACAAAACTACTGTGCTGACAAAAATATCATTCATGTGGTCATTATCTGTTCATAAAATCAACATTTTATCGTAAATAAATAGAATTCCGAAATATCCGTACTTGTTTCATTATTTAGTATCTCCTAGATCTGGTTCCTTGGATATGTGGGAAACCTGTCCGCTCTACTTTCGTTTTGAACAGTTAAAAAGAAAAACCTATGCGCTGGTAATTCCAGCAACTATTTCAAAGTGAAAGCTGGGAAGCATTATTTCATCATGTTCATTATTATCTGAGAAAGCGTCACTTAATATAAAGAACAAAGGTAGACTAAAAGAAGATTAGATGTAAACTTTGCCGATAGTCGATATAAGTTTCCAATTTCGGGACCACATATATATGTACAACGTTTGATTATTGTTCTTTACCTGGAAGAAGAAAAAGGTAAGTGAAAATTCCCAAAGATCATAATCACAAGAGTTTGAAATCCTATCAATAACTGGTTGAAAATATGTAGGACTCTGAAGTGTGATGGGGACGCTAAAGTACGATGGTCTAAAGTGTGATGGCCCACGGAAGTTACGGGAAGTATAGAGTACGACACGTAGTTGAATTATGACGTAAACAGTCCTTTATACAAACCATAAATGTACATGCCGGATAATATATTTCATTAACAACTTATAACCCAAGCAGTCGGGAAGCAAGTGTCCATGACTTAATTGATTTAAACCTAACCGTGCTTTGTCGGCTGAAGCAAATCTGTGTGTTTTTTTCGGCTGCTGGAAGAATCGAGGACTTGTATCTGCAGTTTACTGTATAGATACAAAATATATACTCATTTAAATTCTTTTTACGTTAATTGCAGTTTACTGTATAGATACAAAATATATACTCATTTAAATTCTTTTTACGTTAATTGCAGTTTACTGTATAGATACAAAATATATACTCATTTAAATTCTTTTTACGTTAATTGCAGTTTTGTAAATAACTGATTGCTACAAAAATGGAGAAAACTTTGACAACATCTTCTTTTTCTCGCATTTGAATTAAAGCCCATACAAATAAATGTTACACATTTCGAAAATGAACGAAATTTGTCTTTCCAATTTTCAATAACGACTGTAAGGGGAGATGTTCTTTTAATTGGTAAACTGTGAGAATGTTAAGCTACACCAATGATCCAAATATTTAATATGCCCAAATTGTTAAAAACTCATTTCCAGGAAATATAGCATTTGGTGACACCTAAATTACTTTTTTAACAATAAAAACATGGTCGGTCTTATAAATTTAGAAACAATGATATAAGCCTACCAGTAAATCATGAAGCCTATCACATATTTATACAAGTTTAGCTTACTAGCTTTTGCAAAAGGACATGCATGTTCTTTAACATCCAATACATTCACGTTTTAAGCCTAATAATCGTACCATTTTGGTCAATTGCACTTTAGCGTGATATGCCATCGTACTTTAGCAAACAAACAACTATCTCACTTTAGCGTAAGGCACCACCGTACTTTAGCGCGACCATTGCACTTTAGAGTACCATCGCACTTTAGAGTCCTACAAATATACATATGTACCAAACTCGACTATCACAGTAGAGCTTCTTTCAAACTCCTGACAGTCCTGTGATCCTGTCAGGATTCTAACTAGTTCAATTATTAATCTACATCCATCAAATGTATGACTTCTTAAAAGGCTATTTTTAATTTTACTATGATGGTTGCAGTGGTGGGACTGGGAGGGGACCCTTTTTTTATGATCATATAAATGATCATGATGATTAATGCTTTTGTCATATTACACAATAAATATATATACAATATAATTTTTTGTGCATGTCTTAAAATATAAAATTTATTTGTACAAGATTTAGAAACTGGACCAAAAGCGAGGCTCACAGATTTTTTCATCTTTATTCGTAGCATGTATAAATAAATGTTATATTTGCCAACAATGTAGATATTATTTTTATCCTGGTATTTAAATCCAATGCTGGATTAACTACCATTTTTACATGTAGTTCTTGTTTTTACAAATTAACAGATGAAAATTATTAGTTATAAACTTTCAACAGTAAAAATTCAATCTTTTTTTTCGGTCAGAACTTGCTGTATAAACTTAGTTTTAATTAGTTTAATTTAACAGAATGAAGAAATAATAGAAATCTCATTGTGAAATACTAACAGCAAAAACAACGACAAACAGACACTAAGGTTCCACATCATGCACATAAAATTATAGAAGCAATTAATTTGTTTATACCAGGGTCTTCATGTAAAACAACATTATTAAAACAAATTCTAATTTGGTTTATACTTATTAAGCACCAATTGTATTTTTATTTTCAGTAAAAGGATGGAAGATAATCCTTCCAGATACTTCATATCTCATAGCAATAAATTTGAAGACCGTCATCTTGTAAATGATGTAGTTATTCCAAAGCTGAAAGATAACGGTATAAATATTTATGAAGAGGAGGACTTACAACCAGGGACACATGTCTTACCAGCCATTACAGGGTTGGTAGATAAAGCAGATAAAACATTGCTGTTTATCTCAGAAAATTCCTTAGGCAGTTCATGGTGTTCATTTGAGCTGCTGATTAGTTTGGAGAAATCTCAGAGGACTAACAGACTTGCAGTTGTTTTGTTACTTCATAAAATAGAAGAGTCTCAGGTATATAATATGGTATTGATTTCTAGCTCTTTTTAGTTTTACCACAGTTGCTTTTGATAAAAACTCTAACAAAAAAAGCTCATGTTGGCTTTGTATATTCTATTGCGCAATAGCAAGAAATCTTCAATTGCACAGTATTACAACATAGCAAAAAAAAAACCACTTGCACAATGTTGTGCAATAGAAAGAAATCTTCAATTGCACAGAATTGAGCAATAGCAAGAAATTTTCAGTTGTACAGTATTTCCAAAGCACAGTAAATGCTCAATAGCAAAACATCTTCTATTGCATAGTATAACACAGTACTAGCACAATATTGCACAATTAATATCACAGTATTACACAATAGCACAGTACTGCACAATATCATAGTATTGCACAATAGCACAATATTGGGCAACAGCAAGAAATACTCAATTTAAAATTAATACAAATATTTTAACCCATTTCAAATTTTTTAAAGATCTTTCACCACATTTATTTTGTGTCAGAAACCTATTTTATGTCAATTTTTTTTATCACAGTCCAAATTCAGACAGTATCAAGCTTGAAAATTGTGTCCAAAATTTGCACCAACTGTTTAAGGTCGACCTTTCCAGTCATTTCAGGCTGCATTTGGCAAAGTAATTTATTATGCTTTTCGCAAAAAATATACAGAAACTGTAAACAGCAAAAAAATTTCAGCAATAAGACAAGATTTTAAATAGGTCATCAAAGTTTTAGCTTTTAATTCCTCAAAATCCAGGTTAGTCTAGTTAGATTATAGATTCCTTAATTTTAGTAATTCGCTGAAACCATATAAATTCCTTCTAAGAAAATGCACATTGAAAGTAAATTTTATAGCATAACTTCAAATTTTGAAAGTGAAGAAAAATAATCATTCATAGTTTTATCTTACTTTGCCCAACATAAGCTAATATATAGCCGTCACTTGGTAACAGAAACTACTTTTAACCCAACTTGGCAGTAATAATGTAAGGAATTAGTTTTCTACAAACAATCCTCATTTTCTTCTGAATGGTAAATAACATTTCAAACTAAATTATTTTTAGCTTCCACATATTGCAGTTCTTCAAGAAGCTCGTAAAATACACTTTGATGAACATAATGATGAATGGGTGAGAGAAGTAGTGGAGGGATTACGAGGTTTGTGCATTATGAACCTAGTCTTTTATGTTTAAGGTCTTTGTCATTAGGCCCAGTTGATGTCCTTCAATAAGTTACATATAGATATTGCATAGTACTGTTTTCTCTTTAGACAAATATTTGTATTTCATACAGAGAGTGTGATCAAATCATGACAGGAAAATATTTAGCTAAGTGAATTTAAGGGCATCCTAGAATGATGCATGGGAAAAGCCTGACTTATACTGATTAGATAAAAAAAAAATATTTCAAAGCATAATCTTAGCTTTCCATACAATACAAATTCTTTTTCAGCAAAATGAAAGCAGGTTCAAATTATTCATTATAATAGTCCCCTACTGACTTCATCAAGGAGACTTTAAGTTTGCAATCTATCTGTCGTCTATCTGTCATCTCTGATTTTAGTTCTGGTCTGAAAATTTTGTGCAGAGTTATGGTCCTTGGACATAAAAAAAATCAGTCAAGTAATCAGTTTTCCCCCCTTTTTTTAGTCATGCTTGAAGATATTGAATTTTTCATCTGTAGGGGACTATGTATTGCCATGAAATACTCACAGAATGCTTGTTGAATTACATTCTTTTTGTCAATACTGTTAAAGTATTCAATTTCATGTCACATAAAATCAGGATAAGTTCTGATTCAATAAGATAGAAGGTACGTAACTTATTTTTAGAATGATGTTGTATTTAGTTTGTTTGACATACTGTAATATTTTAATGTTTTGTAAGTTTTGACCTCTAGTTAGTTTGCCTTTATAACTGTTTATTTGTGTACAGAGAAAATTAATGACGCAAGCTAATTTGACAAGTGGCTAGTTTTATTATCTGCAGTTAAAGTTGAACCATCAGATGTGATTAAGACCAGAAAGGATGTCTTGGTGTGTAGGGTAATAAAATTAGTTATGAATATTTGTTTGTCTAGAGATGAAGTAATTAAACTCTACGATAAATTTCAATTGGTCAAGCAACTGGGAGATTGTGTATCAGCTGTGATACTGTAAGGATGTGTATTGCTTAAAGGGGCACTATCTACGAGATTTATAAAAAATCAAAAGTATGATTATTTTTTGTTCAATCATTAATGAAAGTGAAATAGTGAAATAATAATTTGCTTTTATCAGCTAAAATGATCCAATTTTGTCAAATTAAGCTAATAAACATTGATAATGAATTATTCACTTGCAAGTGAGTAACTCAACCTTATTAAACCTGTATTCATGTGAACTCCAATCTAACCTCGTAGAAAGGGATAGAAAAACGCATGCAATGTCCGTGTACGGTTATTTAAAGGAAAAGAATGTCAACATTGAAAGTGAAGCAAAGGTAAATAATTTGATTAACTGATTCGATCCACAAAGAGTCATTCTTATAATGGTAAGGACGACGGTAAACATAAATTTTGAATCTATAATACAAAATTTAACAGACTTATAAAAATCCAATTGCATGTGTTGCTTAATCTATTTATATCTATGTTTATGTTTACATCGCTTATATGGTCATAGAAGGTCGACTTAATAGTTAATTAGATGGCGTCTTGGCTAAAATTTTCGCGAAACAAAGCTTTATCTTTTTGAAACCATTTCCTGTAAATTGTTTATTTTATACTTTTGAGTTTGGAAAAATGTTTTACATTGTTATAAATAAAATATGAGCATTTGAGTCAAATCTGTGAACATGAATTTGGCAGCTAGTGCCCCTTTAAAGTCTTGAATCAGTAAGATTCTGGAGGACTTGT
Source organism: Mytilus edulis (assembly GCF_963676685.1). Classification (NCBI taxonomy): domain Eukaryota; kingdom Metazoa; phylum Mollusca; class Bivalvia; order Mytilida; family Mytilidae; genus Mytilus; species Mytilus edulis. Next base: position 52,967,479 of record NC_092346.1, on the reverse strand, counting down.
ATTTAAAGTTTATATGTTTAAACTTTGTAGCTAACTTTGTCTATATGTTGGAAGTAATGTACATTTGTTAATAAACTTGTGTTAATAAACTTGTATATATATATATACTGTATTAGTTAGTTACTAGGAATTTACCATAGGATATATTGTCGTGTCAAAGCTGGCTATGTCCGTCCGTCTGTGTCGGTGTTGACCTCCCCTAGGTCACCTTATAATACTGTCTTCTCTTCTAACCACTCAATATTAGAATATGATAGATAAAATAAAGAGTTTTCTATCATTTAGTGTCTAGATTTGTAAGTGAGGGAGACATAAAATAATTTCAAAACTTAAATTTATTTTTTAACACATCAGTTTGATAAGTATTCTTAAACTGTACATGTATGCAAATACAAAAATAAACAAGGATACACTAGTAGTATCCCTTTGCTTTCTTCAGGTCAAATATAATACAGTTGAAAGTTGAATGTTGAATGATAAATAATTGCATAGGATTCTTTTTTAGATGCTGTTAAAAGATAGTAGATTGGTTAAATAAAATGAAAAGAGCTGAAGGGAGATTTTTAGTGTGAAATCTTCTATGATTTTAAGATAGCTTTTCTTGATTTTTTCTTGCAGAAACAAAGACAATTGGTGACATCATGCCTGCTGGAAATGTTGCCCATGGATTAGTCTGGTCTCATTATTCAGGATTTCTACAGTATGTCTTGCCTGGTAAGACTATAAATAAACAAAGAATAGCGTATGGCTTTTTCAAAATCAAGTCTGTATTATCAACCCAAGACACCAATATATTAATCTCTAGAGCTTTGACGTCATGTCACATAAAAAAACATCTATGTGAAGTAAAAATGATAAAGTATATGTACATGTATGATACGGCTTTTTTATTTTCACATAGCGTATCAACCCTACACCCATATAATCCCTCAAGCAGTGCTCTTTGAATTATATTGTTGTCTTGAGTTGATAGGGATGTGATATTGAAAAATTCATATGATATCCTCTATTTATTATGAGCCAGTGCCCAGAGCTATAAATCTATGTGGTTTCGCATTTTTATACGACCGCAAAAAAATTTGCAGTTTTATATTGGTATCACGTCATCGTCAGCCTTGTCCAAAGACATTTGGTTTCTGGACAATAACTTTAGTATAAGTAAATAGAAATCTATGAAATATAAATACAAGGTTTACAACCAAACAAAGGGAGGTTGGAATTGATTTTGGGGGTTATGGTCTGAACAGTTTAGGAATAAGGGGCCAAAATGGGGCCCAAATAAGCATTTTTCTAGTTTTCAGACAAAAAATTGTTGAACTGTGTATAAATCACTCTGAAATTTTGCCGCAAGTTTCCAAACCACAAAGGAATGGTTAGGATTGGGTGGTGTCATGCTGCAACAGCAAAGTGTATTGCACAAAAAAAAAGAAAAAAAAGTGAGGGGTATTTTTTTAATTTTGTTTTGGGGGGATCAATTCACAACATCAAAGTGGATTGCACAAAAGCAAAAAAATAAAAAAATTAACAAATTCAAATCATATAACCAATTCTAAGTTCTTTGAATACAGCTATTCTTTGTAAGAACTGTTATTTGTCAAATATTTACAGTGACTTGACTGTTAGTGTTGCTCTCCGCCAATTGCAACTCATTCAAAATTTTGACCAAATTGCAATTTGTTTTATTAAACTTGGCTTGGCTGTTGGTTTTCCTCTTTGAATGGTTTTACACTAGTCAATGTTGGGGCCCTTTGTATAGCTTGCTGTTTGGTGTGTGCCAAGGCTATGTGCTGAAGGCCGTACGTTGACCTAAACTGGTTTACTTTTAACAAATTGTGACTTGGAGTTGTCTCCTTGACACTCATACCACATCTCCTTCTATCTATGTATGTAATATGGATTCAATTTTTCTCAGGAACCACCAAAACTTTTGTTTTCCTACATACTTGAATATTTTTTCCGTAATGTATGAAATTATCCTAGCATTTTTCTGAGGAACTACAAACAAAGCACCCTGAATTTTGTATCTAGTTTCAATTGAACTTTAGACTACACAAATAAACTTATCTATTTGATGTTACAGTGAGTTGACTATAGGTGTTACCGTTTACCTGTAGCTATTGTTCAACCAGATTGAAACATTGACAATACAATTGGGACATTTAACACGGTGGGTATGGTTGTCCTGCGAGAGAACGTTCTGTGCTGGTGATTTGGTCCTGTCAGGTGCTGGTGGGTCCTGATTCTGTGCTGGTGGGTTTGTTTACATTGTATCAGAATGGCAATAAAACGACTGTTTTGTTGCTTAATTTTTCTCTGATACGTCATAAGTACCATGCAAAGTATATTACAACAATATTATATTGCAAAAGTCGTGCAAGTTCGTTAAACGGAATTGACGCTGTGCTGGTGATAAGAAAAACGGTCCTGGTTCTGTGCCTTTATATTTTAGTTAAAAGTGGCATATATTCAAGATCATTGATGCTGTACTGTTATTGACTAATTAACTGTTGTCTGCTTTCTTGAAATTGACATTGTTGTGAATCTGTTTACTGTTATTATGAGAGAAAAAATACCCCTATTTTTTTAATTTTTTTTTTTAAATTAACTGTAATCTTATTTATTGGCCTGTTAATGGAACCCTTCTTGCCCCCTTTTAAAATAAGAACATATGTTTACGATTTTCGGGATAACGATCATTTTGCAAGATCACCAAAATACGTTGTAATTTTTACAATACTTATATAAAGTAGATGATGTGTATGTTTGTTGTCAATGGACAAATTTCCATAAGAAACCAAAGGAAGTATATGTTAACAACCAGACGTCATCGTATGACCTTCAACAATAACCCATAAAATAAAAATGTAAAAGGTTTTGCATAAAAATGGAGAGCAAAAATATAGATTTTTTTTTTTTTACATAAATAAGGCTGTTAGTTTTCTCGTTTGAATTGTTTTACAGTGTCTTGTCGGGGCCTTTTATAGCTGACTATGCGGTATGGGCTTTGCTCATTGTTGAAGGCCGTACGGTGACCTATAGTTGTTAATGTCTGTGTCATTATGGTCTTTTGTGGATAGTTGTCTCATTTGCAATCATATCACATCTTCTTTTTAATAAAACAATACAAATCTACAAAAACAAAAAACTGGCTTAATTTCAACTGGTTATCAACCCGAATCGCTATAAGATCATATATAAGCTCACCTGTGTCGAGGGGTTGTGTGAGGTTCATGTATTGTCTTGACGTCCGCAATTACAAAAAGATCTTTCTGAAATTACTTGACCAAATGTTACCAAATGATTTTTCAAGAGTGAATCTAGGAAAAAAAAATATTCATCAACAAACATGACCACTGTCTGTTAAAATGTATTCAAGTTTTTAGTTACAGCCGATTTCATTGAGTATGTAGGCAAAGGTAATATCTTAGGTTAGCTTGCTTGTTAGCTAAACTGTGAAGTCATTGTTAGGTAAGGTATACTACCCTCCTTTCGAAGTAGCCTGGTCCTACAGACAGAAAGATGTGTCATTTGTCGGACTAGTCTACTCTACTCTTAAAGTAGGGTAGTTTACATAACCTTTAACAATGACTTTTATGTTCAGCAAGCAAGATAACCAAAGATATTCCCTTTGTCTACACGCTCATTGAAATCGGCTTTAATATTGCAAAAGTTCAAGCAATTAGGGCAAAACTTAACGAGTAAAAAAAATCAAAAGGCTAATGTCTATCTACCTTGCACATTTCAGAAAATTCAGATCAGATAACGAAACTGGGTCCAGCAAAATTTATAAGCAATTTAATATTTTGACCCCACAGTTTCCATTCACCACAAATATTCTCGTTACAACGAATCATTTTAAATACAAAAATAGCAGTTGCAGCCTTTTGTTTATCTATTAATATATGTATACGGATAAAGTTATGAAAGGCAGCAGGGTCACCAGAGTGAGGAGTCCTTGTCATCTGAAATAAATGCTAAGCATTGATCTAGAAAGCGACAGATAATCATGACATTAAAAAAACTCTCATCTTTTCGACTTTTTTTCGAACAAATTGACACATAAAATGAATTATATAGTATTGTGGAATTTTTAACTTGTGTTCAATTCATTGGTTACATCTTTTACTAGAATAACAATCCTGTCAAGTATGAGCTGGGTAAAACGGCCCGGGTAAAATATTTCAGAAAAGAAGATGGAAATGTGAAAGTTTCCGTGCGTCAGGTGCAACAGCATACGAACAGCTAAAATGCCTCGTCAGGGTGGAAGCTATAAAGTCCACGAAAATTTGATTTAAAACCTATATTCGTTCCAACAAAGTTATTGAGATTTTGTTGAGAATTTTACCATCTACGACAACAAGATTTTTTTTTTTAGAAGTTACAGCTCTTCTATAAATATATGCAAAGCAAACTATTGATCAAATTGCGTGCTATGATTGTTTGGATGTTTGTAAACGACAGGTAAGTAGTCTGTTTACTATATACTAGAATTTGTTTGGACAATAAACATTAACTTCAATTCCTGTCAGTTTGTATTTGTCCAATCAAATCCCAGTATGTATTGAAACTCAGCCTACCTATTGTTTGAAAACATCCAAGCTAACATAGCAAGCAAGTCAATCATAGTTTTTTTGTGCATGCTTTTATAGAAGAGCTGTACTATATAATGCAAAGAAGCGTTTAAGTCTTTCGCCAAAAAATACTATCAATTTCTTTTTGTCCTATGTAAACTTCTGTACCATTTCCTTCCATTCATGATCATTAAATTGAAATAAATAAATTTGGTGTATTTACTGTCTTCTGATTGGTTAAATTATTAGTTTTATTTTCAATGTTGTCAATTTTGATGGCGACACGCCCACTCTGACGTTGTGTATTCATACGCCAACATGTGTGTACGTTGTTATTGTTAATATAAATAATATTAAAAGTTCTTTGAGCCTTATTTTTTATAGAAATTTATTTATAATGAATGGCAATAATTTATTTTGATTTTATTGAACCATAAAACTAATTTTTGACTCTTCACATTTTACATAATCCGCTTCGCGGATTATTCAATGTGAAGAGTCAAAAATTAGTTTTATGGTTCAATAAATTCAAAATAGATAATAGCCATTCATTAACTGTAAAATATTTCTTCGTACCTTCTTAATTCCTTTATAAGTCTTATGTAAATATAATTATGAAATAACTGGTGTGAGCACAAGATTCGCTGCACACTTTTAAAGTTCTGCTTCATCAAACATTAAAATGTGAACTTAAGTTTTGAGACTTTTTAATCGACACGATTGGGATTTTTGTATATGAGAACATGGTTTATCTATTAGTTGAAAATGCGGCTTTGAACTAGCTTTCAGTACCTGCGAGCATTCGTTGTTCAATAATGTGTGTCTTTGTGTTATTATTTTATGTGATAAATTGTTGTGTTGGTACACCACTGTAACAATGAATGGAGGAAATGAGGAGGGTTGGTTGGGTGGAAGTGGGGAGGCGTATGCGGAGCGCTAACAAACATGTCTATGCGGCATGGGCTTTGATCATTGTTGAAGCATCAATGTAAGGGGCATTTAATATCTTAATAAAACTATTCTTATTTTAGATACTATATATTGTTATCTTATATTGGACGAAAGATGTTGCCCTTTTATGTAATTATGTAACACAAGTTACGATCATTTGTAAACACATATTAAACAGCTAAATGGATGCACAAGAGCTAAAATAGGAGTCATAGATCCTATTGACAACAATTATCTGCCCAATTTTATTGATTTTGTAACATTTGTTTCAAATATGACCAACTTCTTATCCAAAATCACCAGCACCGTATCAGGACCTACCAGCACAATGACAGGACCCACCAGCACAGTATCAGGACATGAATAAATTGAGAAAATGCTAAATTTTAATAAATTGCAATGTTTTTTCACAAAATAGTTTTGTCGTGTGGATTGCGGTATAGAAAGCGGACTCTATGAGCATTTTTGTTTTATTTTTTCAGTTCTAGATTTTCTGAAAATGAGCATTTTTGGGTTACGCTTACTGAAACAGTTTAGAGGGTCAACTTTTTAATGGTTTATATATGAACCCATAAGAAACAAAATTGAAAAATGTCAACTGTTTTCTTCCATTTTTTATCAGTGAAAACGTCAAAAATCATCATTTTCGTCCTTGTTTACATTTTTTCATTGATCACCAGCACAGAACGTTCTCTCGCAGGACAACCATACCCACCGTGTTTAAATTGACCAGTTGGTTTGTAAGATTTAAATCTACCTTGATGCTACCTGTAAAAAAATTCATTCACCTAACCCAAAATTTCAGCATGCTTTTTTCCTAAAATTTTTCTTTACCTATGATTATTCTATCAATAATTTGAAAGGGTAGAAATGTTTTTAGGTTTTCATTGTTTAAATCCCCAGTATTGATAATATTTCTAAAATTTACCAAAAAATCTTAATCAGTAAAATATTTTGTTAACTGCATATGTAATATGCATGAAAATTAAAACTGTTTTTAAATAATAAATGATTCTTTAAATTTGTAACCCTCATACATAGTATTGTCCATTTGTCAGTGACACATGAAAAAGCTATCCAGGTGATTTTAGTTTCAATTTTCAGATGGATTATATGTTGTGCATTTCTTTATAATGTGCCTTCAAGATTTTCATTTTGGATTATGATATTTGCAGTGTTTTTCTTTGAAATTTATTATAAGAGGATTTTTGTGGAAAAAATACTGTGTTCATTGATGGAAATTCAATTTGCATAATATGGAATAAGTTATCTAAAAGGTTATAAAAAATCAAACGTGAAGAAGGAGAAATAATTGCAACACATTCATTATAAATTTTTGGATATATTATAAGATTGATTCACCTGTTTAAATGGAATATATATCATTGGAATTATCATGGAAATGAAACAAAATGTTAAATTCATAAAGTGGATATAATCTAATGTAGTGATAAAGTGAAATGAAAAAGTAAATTAATAATATTCAAAATATTCCTAATGTTGGGATAATATGAATGTGAAATTGGAAGTAATCATTATAAAGTTCTGGACCTAAAATTGTTTGATTGAAATATATACATGTAAATGAAATAAAAACTGAATACTGTGGATATATAAAATCAAGTGATATAGTGAAAATATATGAATAAACTTATCCAAAATATTTGTAAAGTGAGGATACTCATTTTAAATGTGATGGAAATAATCAAATATTGCAAAATTCTGTACCTGATTTTAGGATATATATCATGGGAAATTTAACAGAATACTCATATAGAGAGAAAATCTAGTTATATAGTCAAAAGCATGAACAAATATGCGAAAACTTTCATCATGTTCATAAAATTAGAAAAATGTTATAAATTATTTCTGATAAAGAAAATGGAATACTGGATGATCAGATGTAAAATATGTAGAGTAAATAAAATAATTCATTCAAATATGATTTTTATATTTCAATATGAATATACAATAACAATTTGTACAAGGAATATGTCAAAAACAATTTATTTTGAGTTTTTTCCCATTGAAAAGCCAAAGAGATATTAAGAAGGTTTTTTTCAACAATATACAAGAAATCTAAGCTCTCATAGTATTTGGCTATGAAAACATTAAAGAGGAAATGTAGTGAATTATATGACATGCAATTAAATTCCCTTATAAAAATATATATGTTGCCCCCTTCTAAAATTTTAAAAGACAGCAAAAAAAAATCTCTTTTTCCGTCTAAATGTTATGTTTTTTGGCATTTGAATGATTAATCATTTCAGGGAAAACATCCATTTCCATAACAAAAAGACTTATAACAATGTTTATTTCTTTACCTGTTTTAGGATTCTCTAATAAAAAAAACATGAGAAAAGTTTTTTTTTTTTTTTATCAAATTCACAGAACATGAAATAAGTGTGTGTCTAGTTATCAAATATAAGTAGAATATAGAAAGATTACCAAAAGGGCATGAAATATTCGGGTTACGAGTATTAAATACGCTGTGTCCAACGCAAATCGCGGTATGTCACAAATTGGAAATTTCTTTCATCAGAAAATTGTGGATTTATTTAATAATACACTGACTTTGTGTAAGCAAATTTGGGCTGTGAATGATTTCCAAAGTGCAAGAATCGTGGAACAAATTGGTAGAAAAAAAGAGTTCAAAAAGTCGGCAAACATACACATTGTGTACTAGAAAACCCTTAGATTTACCTATGGCTATTGTTTTTGTTTAAAAACACAAAATACCATTTATAATGTAATTATATATGCGTCACTTCTTGCATAACTTGAGAATCTTAAAAGCGCCAACTTTACTATTCCTGGCAACACTTGTTTGAGTGTTCATTTCACTCATAATACTTGTGCTGCATACCATTGCATTTGCATAAGTTTATGGGGACTACAAACCATCGCTTAGAGAGCAAAATAAATTTGGAGTTGGTAGTCAAATGAATAGAGAATTTCTCCATGGTTTTACTGTTTGCTGAAAATATGTTTCTAAAGTAGCAATTGCATGTAGAACAGTCCGCGTTGCAAATCAGAGATGTTTATTCAAGAATTATGTACGATTCTTTATACATGTTTAAACATGTACATGGTATAAGCTAAATTTTGTAATTATAACACTTGCATATATATGAAGTTCACGCCACAAGAAGGTTTCAAATTGAATAAAATTTACTGTGCCTATCCAATCACCTTTGGGGTATTATAATACCTACAGTGTTACCTGGATAAAAAAATTGTCAACACAATTTGTCCATTTAAACTGTACAATAGGTTTTGTGAGAGGTTATCAATAGGTGATCATTTAACTACCCAGTAAAAAAAAAATCACTAAAAGGTAAAATTTAAATGACTGATAGCTAGCTTGCTTTGCTTTCCTCATGTATCATGACCAATGTCCTGAATAGACTATTCTATTTAGATATGGAACATTTTAAGCCATTTCTCTTTGTGTCTCTAAACAGTGAAGATGGAAATTTCAATCAGTGAATTAAGTTTATAAAAAAAAAAAATATATGTTTGCTTCATGGGATATATTTTAAGTTTCTGATTTCTGATATGGAATTAAAGTGTTTGTGAAATGGATATATTTGGATAGCCCATCTATTTGTGAATAATTCTACAAAATGAATTATGTGTGTCTTGGTGTTTTCTAATGGGATATATTTTCATGTTATATTACGATTTCTGAATATTCAGGATCTACTTCAATTGGAATTACTGTTAAAAATTTATTTTCAATATACATTGTATAAAAAAAGAACAAATGGTTTAGTGAATAGAAATATTAGTGCTTAATTTATTCTTCATTATGAAAGTCGGATTTACAAGGAATGATTTATTTGTGATTGTAAGCAAAAATTTTTTTTTACAATAAATATCTTTATTAGAACATCTGTAGAAAGAACAAATTGTGTATTAAATGTAAAATGTCCTATACCTATATAGAATAGTCCGTTCTTCAGGACATTGGACATGAGGAAAGCAAGCTAGCTATCAGTCATTTAAATTAGCTCTGTCAAAAACAACCAGGTAAATCTACAGGTAGTTAAATGACCACCTGTTGATAACAGCTCTTACAATACCTATTGTACAATTTAAATGGACAAATTGTATTGACAATTTTTTAAACTGGCCAGGCAATAGGTAATTCACTACCACAAAGGTTATTGGATAAACACAGTAAAAAATAAAATCCTCCCACCCGCCCCATTTTTTTCAAAACTTTGGATGAAAATCTACTAATTAATTTTAGTTGGCCTTATTTTAGCAGATACTTTATTTTACATTTAGCCATTTTTATTCGACTTCATAACTATTTATCTTCGCTATTTTCTTATTTTATTTATGTGTTTATATGATTGATATCAAAGTTAGAAACTTTCAAGGCAAAATATATTTGCATTATTTCACTACTCATGAAAAATCTGAAAAAGAATCACTTGGAACTAGATGTGTCAAAGCGACACGAATGGCCCTGTCCCAAAAAGTTGAAAAATCTGCAATTTCAATAACACATGACTGTGATTTTCAATAATTTATCAAAGTCCAAAGCCTGTAATTTCAGCAAAAATTAGCGTAGAGGAACGAAACTTAAACTTGATCAGTAACTCATCGTGAGTAACTCACATACCAAAAATCAGCCCTATATCTGAAAGCATTTAGAAAAAAAAGTCTGTATAATTGTGATTTTCAACAATTTATCAAAGTCCAAAGCCTGTAATTAAATCAAAAATTAGCAGAGCGACTCAAACTTAAACTTGATCTGTAACTCATCATGGTTAACTCATAAACCAAAAATCAGCCCAATATCTGAAGGCGTTTAGAAAAAAAGTCTGTATAACTGTGATTTTCAACAACTTCTCAAAGTCCAAAGCCCGTAATTTCGGCAAAAATTAGTGGAGCGGAACAAAACTTAAACTTGATCTGTAACTCATCATAGTTAACTCACATACTAAAAAACTAACTATAGGTCACTAGCTGTACTGCCTTCAACAATGAGCAAAGCTCATACCACAAAGTCGGCTATAAAAGGCCCTGAAGTGACAAATGTAAAACAATCAAAAGGAGAAAACTACAGGCCTAATTTATGTAACTTGCCCTTGACTTGGGACAGGCACATACATAGAGAATGTGGCTAGGTTAAACATGTAAGTGGGATTAAAACCCTCCCCCTAACCTGTGACAGTGGTGTAACAGTACAACATAAAAAAGAACTATAAAAATCACTTAAAAAAGGCTTAACTCATCAGATGGATACAAATAGAAATACATAAAAAAAAATACACAGTGGATGTGGAAGGGTACTTGTATATCCCATCAACAAAAAGACACTAAGTACAGATCTGAGAGTACTCAGTTACTGACAGCTAGTTCAATGCCACTAAGACCTAATAAAAAAAATCATGCATTTAAGACTAAATGGTCAGTTTTCATATGATTACAGTTTAACAATTAGACCCAATTCACAAATAAAATTGGATGAACATAGAACACAGAATTATGATGAATCTTTATATGCTATTTTAATGTTAGTTTCATGAGGGAAATATTGTTTTGTAGAAGTTTAATTTAGTGAATAACTTACTGTTTTTTTTGTGTTTTTTTTATAAATGATATGGTATGATTGCAAAGGAGAGAACTCTCAACAAGAGACCAAATTACACAGAAATTAACAACTATTCTTCACTTTAGGTCAACATACTACCTTCAATAATTAGCAAAACCTATACAGTATAGTCAGCTAGCTGTAATTGATCCAGAAATGACAAATGTAAGAACAATTCAAAGGAGAAAACTAACCACCTAATTCATGTACAAAGTAATGAACTAAAAACAAATATGTACACAGCAATGTTACAAACAACAACCACTGAAATACAGGCTCCTGACTTTGTTTCAGAACTGGAGAAAACAGTGAAAGAGTCTGAATGGTACAAGAATTTGACTGAAGAAGTAAGAAAAAATGTATCCTGTAAATTATATGAATTAGTGCCAAGGACGTGTGATGTTAAATATGATATACCAAAGGAAGATGACAACATCAAGTATGTTACAAAATTTGAAATAGAGACCTGGAGAAGTGGAAATTACAGAAATATGTCTCTAAAAATGTACAGTATTACCATTGAAGAAGAGGTAAATGTTCACAAAATACAAATCAAATCTTTAATCCAAAGCTAGAGAAAGTTTTCAATTTTCAAAGATTTTTTGTTTTAAATTTTTCAAAGATTATAACGTTTTCAAAAAGAGAAAATGAATGTATGAAAATAATTTTGTCATGAGATTACTTTATTTTAAAGATTTTGTTATCACAATTTCTAAATCAGCTCTGAAAGAAAATGCTTAGAACAGGTAAACTCTATACCATACTTTCATAAAAACATAAAAAATCTATCAAGCAGCTTATGTCACTAAGACAGTTGAAAAGACATCTAAAAATGGACAAAATATGGTAATTAACATCATGCAAGTTGTCAAACTTTTTTTCAAAATCATGAACATATTGTTCGAATTAAACATAAAAGTAACAAACTACCAAAATATGCTGTTTACATCCTATTTTTCAAAGGACAAGAAAACAATTTAACTACATGTAATAGTTTTCTGACTAAGGATAATCACATCAAAAAGAGGCAGCATTATACAAGTTAAACATAATGGTACATGTATTTCTTGTATAGACATTTGTCTTTTGTTGGACTGTTTGCTTTTTTGTTTTTTGTGGTATGTATAGTTAGCTTTATCATTGATGTATACACCACATCTCATTTTATTCAGGTTTGATTAAAATATTTTTAGACTTGTTACTGTATGTGTGAGTTTCCTAGTGTGATTGGTACAATGAAAGTAATGGAGGACAAGCATTTGGCCAGATTTTCTCACACATACCCAGGAGGAGTCAGAGAAGAAGGCTCCACAACTGCTGCCCAATTTACCACTGAAGACAAGGAGTTACAGTTAGGAAGATTTTACTACACTATGAATTCTACTCTTAATCATTTTCTTGACTGTATAGACACAGCTCGAGTATTGCTATTCAATGGTATGTATTAAAGGAATTCCTTAAAATTGTTAGTTCATAATTTCATTGCATGCCAGGATTATAATTTCTATGCTACTGAATATTTTTTGAGGTATTTATTTACCTATGCTAGATTTATAAGTTTTAGATTCAATAGTACATGTAGTATTATTTCAATAACATTAATGTCAATTATTTTGCTTATACATGTAGATGTTTTCATATTTGCAGATTATATATTTCAAGCAGCATGCTTGCTCCAAATTGAGATTGTTAGTCAAATTTCTAGCTTTTTATACAATTGCAAAAAAATTTGTAGTCATATATTGGTTGTTGTCAGTGTTGGTGTCGGTGTTGTCCGAAGACATTTGGTTTCCGGACAATTACTTTAGTATGAGTAAATAGAAGTCTTTCAGTCAAACTTCAGACTTATCTGCTGTGGTTTAAAACTTCTGTACTGTTCAGAAATTTCATTTGCAATCAGTTTATAGATCTGTTCCTTCTATTTTCAGACTTCTAGTATTTGTTATTTACCTGATCATATTAACATCATACTGAATTTACTGCAAGCAAATTGTTTGAACATAATTACTGTATTTACTATAATAAATAAGTTTGAAAATTGACTGAATAGTTTGCTGTTCAGTCTTAAAGGAGCTGTTCAGATCCAAATGACCCTTTCATATCAAAATGATCTCCCCCTGAGGTATTTTTTACATTGCAGATGAAAATAAGAAAAATCAACTTTCAAAAATTTTGATGGATGCCATAAAAAAAGACTTAAAAGAAGAAAATTTTCAGGAAAAGAAATTTAAGGTATTTTTCATTTATTATGACCCATCCACAAAGTTGTCAGGGCCTATAGTTTTTCCTTTTTCATCATATTTTTTATATGTGAGTCAACTATGATGATTTACAGATCAAGTTTAAGTTTGGTTTCGTTCTGCTGATTTTGTCAAGATAACAGGCTTCAGGCTTGGAAAATTTTGGGAATTTTTTTTTATAAAGACTGTGAATCTGAGTGCTTTCACATATTGAGCAGGTTTTAAGTATATAAGTACATTATGATGATTTACAGATCCAGTTAACGTTTGGTTTTGCTGCACTAATTTTTGTCCAAATTTTTGGCTTAGACCTTGAAAATTTTGCAAAAATAACAGTTATAGAGAATTTGTTTTCTAAATGCCTTTACATATTGAGCTGATTATTTGAATTTGAATCAACGATGATGAGTTACAGATCAAGATTATGTTTGGTTCTGATCTGCTGATTTTTGCCAAGTTTCAGGCTTTGGACTTTGAAAATATCATGATAATAACAGTTATACACACTGTTATTCTTAAATTGATCAAGTTTGAATTTTTGTTAGTTTTACCCTTCTAGAGATATGCCACTATACATATAATAAAAAACGCTGAACTTTTCTTTTCCAATCTCTAACTTTATAGTTTGCCTCAATCAATTACCACAAAATACAGATCAAGTTTAAATTTTGGTGGTGTCACTTCAGCCTTCTCAGGGTTATGCCTGTTTACAAAAAAAAATATTGCTTAATTGTTTGTTTTCTTTCTCCAACTTAAGTTTTCCTTAACCAAATGTTATGAAACTTATACACAATACTTAATACCACATAACTCAGATCAAGTACAAATTCTGGTTGGGTCACTTTTACTGTTCTCTAGTTATGTCCCTTTATAACTTTATATATTATGCAAGCAGGGGCATCATCTATGTCTTCTCTGTTTATCTATTTTTTGCCCTGGAATATCATATGTCAGTTTTTTTTTGAGTTATGAATTTGACTCTCCCTATGGTATCTCTTTCAGGCTCTGCAACTGTGACAAAACAAAATTTATTTTCATATGCCACCAAGCTTTATCTGGTTATGCCAGTTGGACATGTAACAAAATCCTTCCTGGTACTATGCTTATTTGCTCAAAACCTATCTTACAATCTCATACACCTATATGAGATTGTTGTCTTATTTAGTTTATGATTAAACGCTTTACAGTATATTTGTTTAGCAGTTGCTCACAGTACATCTTGTTGTATGTATCTTTTCAGAAAGGTAATCAACCTCCACAGATTGACAGGTTAGAGTCTGAAGAAGAACTAAGGTATGAATTCCAAGTGTATGTTGCTCGTACAGACCACAATGATGATAGGCAGAAGGCACAGCATATAATGGATTATCTTAGGGAAAAGGGGATTGCTGATAGTGATATATTAGATGCTGATTCATTTTTAGCAGGGTCTACATGGTCTCAAAAACTGAAGGCAGCTTCATGCAAATGTCGATGGTTTATCTTCCTTTTGACCAAAAATGCTCTTCAAGATAAGTCCTTAAATTATAATGTTATATCAGCACTGGGTGATAGCATATATAAAAGAAAAGTTCGAGTCATTCCTGTTGTGGACCGCTGTGAAAATTTGTTTATTCCTGAGGCACTGAGATGGATCACTTATGTTCCATTTGACATAAATGGTAGACATTTGGAGAGTTTATATAGTATTGTCAGTGGTATGTTTCTTTTCAATTAAGCACAAGGGAACGAATTTAGAAAATCATGTTTCAATTAGACCAATCTGAAATAACTTGCTTCTTGCATGCAGTTAATTTTTTATGATATAAAAAAGAAGATGTGGTATGATTGCCAATGAGACAACTATCCACAAAAGACCAAAATGACACAGACATTAACAACTATAGGTAGTTATTATGGTTAATAATAAGACTAGCATATACACTAATAATTCTGGTGACAAAATTATTTGTTATCCACCAATTTAGAATTTGATCCATGGAGATGCTATAATTTATAAGTTAAACTAGAAAAAAGACATTCAATTATAAGTCAACAATTGTTCAGATGACTGAATGTCTGCACAGAAAAAAATAAAAGAGGGGGTTCCTCCATCTAGACTGACCTGCAGTTTTAATAAGTAAATGCCCATCAACTGTATGTTACTAGTAGATAATCTTTGAAATATTTCTTACATAGTACAAAAAACTATAGCTTCATCACTTCTATAAAGGCTGCATAAGAACACAGATTTATTTTATTGAAATTAAAGTCACTGCAAAGATTCAACTTTCAGTACAGCAATTTGGAATACTAGCTCATACTGTGGATTCATTATTATTCGACGGATACCAATTTCTGTCGGTTTCATGATTACAGGTGAACTGCGAATTCAAATGTTCAAAGAATTACAAATTTTCTATGGGCTTTGTTTGCAGAGATTGGCAAAACCATGAAATTAAATATCCTAGAAAATGGAAGTTTTCCTCAATTTTTGAAAATTGATACCCACAAAAAAAAATGAATCTGCAGTACTACATTTGATTTTCATAACAAAATTTTTTTTTTTTTTCATCTGAAACTTGTTAAGGCCCTTGCATAAGTTTTGAGTAAAATGTTAGTTGTAAGACCTTATGTGAAATTGTTTTTTTAACACTAAATGAAATCATCCTTGGTTACAATGTGAATGCACAGCTTATCTAAATTAAATGCAATTTTTCACAGCCTTCAAAATTGTAAAAGGCTAAAAGATAGTTTCGAATAAAATAAGTTTGGTCTTTAATCAGGAAGGGATATTCCAATGGAGACTCAGATGGTACTGCCAGCAGGTGATGTGGCCTATGGTCTAGCTTGGGGATATGTCACAAATTATCTGATGAAGATATTACCAGGTATGCTATTGTTACATGTGACATACTCTTTCTTTCTCTTATCCATGTGCATTTTTCTTTCACTATACATTATCAGGGGTTGCTCTAAACTAAAAGTTGAAATATTTTTATCAAACTGTTTTTTCTGTAGGCTTTCAAGAGAATCCCAATACTTTAAATGAGTTACAACTTAAGGTCAAGTTACAGTAAATGGGCTATGTCACAGATTTCAGTAAAATTTTACATTCAACTCTGGCTCCATGAACTGAAAATGTAAAAAAAAAAAAATGCATTTATCTTATTTATAATTTAGAATATTTCTGATTGAATTCTTACAAAATGGGGTGAATATTTGTATAGAAAGCACATAAAATTGGCATAAAAACCTTCTAAAATTTGTCTTAAAATCATCAAATTTCTGATTTTTCTAAAAAAAAATATATGTTGTTAATTTGTAAATTTGTATAATGATGCAAAATAAAGATAGGGTCACCAACTTCTTTTTACAGTATACATCATTCAAAGTTGTGTTCTTTGTGAAAAAATTCAACAAAACTTCGAAATAATCCTTATGTCACCGTGTTGATTTTTGACATTTTGGCAATTTGAAGACAAATTTTAGAAGTATTTTGCCGATTTTATGTGCTTACTTTACAAATATTCACCCATATTGAAAGAAATAAATCTGCAATATTTCAGATTATAAAAGAGATAAATATATTATTTTTTACTATTTTCAGTTGAAGTTCAACGAGCCAAAGTTGCATGCAAAATTTTAGAAAAATCTGCGATACAGTCCATTTACTGTTTCTTGACCTTAATATAAATAGGTATCACATTTTTTCCTTATCATCTCAATAGAAAGCTGATTAGATATTGTATGCCTAAAAAAGAAGATGCTTTGGCAGCAATCATAGTCAAATAAAATCCTAGTCAAAATAAACAACAAAAACAAAAATTGTTCAAAGAGTATTATACAGAAACTTAAGATGTATAACAATTTTAATACAAATGTTTACAAATTCTTTGAAAATTATTAAATTTTGAATATTTACTGCATTGTAGAGGTTTTAAATGGAATTAGTCCTGCTTTTGAGGAAAATGCAGTTAAAAACTTCAGATGTCCTCACAAGCTGTTCATAGTCATTCCTAAAAGTTGCAGTGCTGGTAATGTTTTGAATGATAAACAGAATGACTCTGGAAGGATTGAACACTTTTCAAAAACTGCAGCTGTGTATCCATTTGGACCAGGTCGAGCATTCCACTGTAATATTTATAAATTGTCACCAGGCAGTTTTAATAATGAGGTACAGTTAAAAAAATAAATACTTTATTTGATAATTACACAACTAATTGTCTAATAACGTTTTTAGAAAAAAAAATAATGATCACTAGATAAAAGTACTAGTAAATTGCCAATAAGCATGCCTAAGACACCTAATTTTTGACAGATGTGCAACTTTTCAACTAAACAAACAAAATTTACATTGTTATTTATACTTTCAGAATTTTTATTAAGTTTCAAAATTTCAACTCTTCTAAATTCAATTTATAAAAATTATTGTTATATTTCAACATCCAAATTCAGATACAATTTCACTCCTGCAGAATTTAAGTCTTAGAGGAGAAGTGTTTTTAGAAGGTTTAGAGATGGAAAAGGACAACAAATGCACATATAACATCTATTGGCGTCTGTCGTCGTCTGTTTGTTTGTACAGATTTTCTCCTCTGAAACTACTGGGCAAAATTCAAGCAAACTTTGCCGCAATCATCATTGGGGTATATAGTTTAAAAGGTGTGTTCCATGACCCGGCCAGTCTACCAAGATTGGGGCCATGGCTAAAAATAGAACATAAGGGTAAAATGTAGATTTTGGCTTATATCTCAAAAACCAAAGCATTTAGAGCAAATCTGAGGTGGTAAAATTGTTGATCAGATCGATATCTATCTGTCCTGAAAAATTTCAGACGTATCAGACAACCCGTTGTTTGGTTGCTTCCCTGGAAATTTTTCAGTTTTTGGTTGTTATCTTGCAAACTATTATAGATACAGATAAATTATAAACAGCAGTAATGTTCAGCAAAGTAATATCTAAAATTATTCAAATGAAGAAAATGATCAATTGACCCCTTAAGGAGTTATTGCCCTTTAAAGTTAGTTTTCACAAATTTTCGCAAATTTTTGTAATCTTAAAAAAATCTTCTCCTCTGAAACTACTGGGACAAATACAACTAAACTTAGTTACAATCATCATTAGGGTATGTAGTTAAAAAAATGTGTCAGATGATCCCGCTTGCCAAACAACATGGCCAACATGGCTAAAAAAAGAACATACGGGTAAAATTCAGTTTCTGGCTTATATCTCTAAAACTAAAGCATTTAGAGCAAATTGGACTATGGGTAAAAATGTTAATCAGGTTTTAAGATCTATCCGTCCAGAAATTTTGAGATGAATCAAACAACCTGTTGCCCCTGAATTGGTAATTTTACTGAAATTTTGCAGTTTTTGGTAATTATCTTGAATATTATTAAAGATAGAAATAAACTGTTAACAGCAATAATGTTCAGTAAAGTAAGATCTACAAATAAGTCAAATGACCAAAATTGTCAATTGACCCCCTTAAGGAGTTATTGCCCTTTCAAGCCAATTTTCAACAATTTTTCATAAATTTTTGGTAATCTTTTACAAAAGTCTTCTGAAACTAAAGCAGTATAACAGTTGCATAATTTCATGTATCAATAGTTTATAAAAATATCAGGTGAGCAACACAGGCTCCTTGGAGCCTCTAGTTTGTTTTTTTAAACAAATATCTTTGGTTCCCTAATGTGATTTGAATCTTATTGTTTTGTTTTACTCTTTCAATTCCAGACTTAAAAGATTTAACCTAATTGCAATTTATATCATCACATCTATCATTCAGTTAGTATAAAAGTAATTTGACCAAACTGCTCCAGTAAAACCAGGGTCATGGCATGAATGTTAGTGCTTCAATCCTAAGAATATTACATATTTCTTATATTTGAAATTTAATACATGCATTAAATTGACACTGCTTTGTGAAGTTTGGAAAAAAATGTTACCTACTGAATATTTTAATGAGATGAAACAAACTAGGGTAGTGTTAGATTAGTGTATGAACTGTAATAAGATCAATGAATTACTCAATGTCAGGTCACTATAAAATTTGGGTTAAAAAGTAAAGTGACAAAAACATAATAGAGGGTTCATAATAAACTATGACTTTTGAACACCAGTATACTACTGTTGCCTTTATTTTACGGCTTAATGAGGAGGGAGACATCTCAAAATTCAAAGGGCTGTTACTGTCTAATTAGTTTGAACAAATATTGACATTCAGTGCTGTGCTTAATAGAGTACTACGATGGTGAATAACAATTGTTTGTAAAATGTTGAATTTTTGTAGGAAATGTACTTTGTTGGGCAGTATGCAGCACCTGTGACTTGCTTACAAGAAATGAAAACATGGAATATTGCTGGAGTAAACCTGGAAACTATGGCATCAGAGGCTAATAGGTTTTATGAAATTGTTAGTCAATTGATGAGAAATGCAGTACCAGAGAAGGCTCAGTATTGTGAATTTATTTACTATGACGGTAGGCATTGTATAATTAATAGCAAATACTGCATTAGATTTGTTCTTTCTTATGGAATTATCTAAAATACATGTACTAGGATGTAATCACACCATTGCATATCTACATATATTGAAATTAATGTACTTTTCAAATGTTCCAATCTCTGACATAATGCATAAAAGAAAAAGGTGTTAAATTATTGACTACATCTTAAGAGCTGTTATACTCAGGTATAAACAATTCATAAATTCATGTTAAAAACTCTAATGACAATGAGCGACCAAATGTGATTCTGGTTCATATAAAAAAGATATGCAAGGTTGCTGTAATAAAGTGGAAGTAATTGTGGTATTGAGTTGTTTTTCTGAAATCTCTCAAATGAAGCTTGACTTTAGGACATGTATTAGGCCAATCTTGAAGATTTAGAAGGACTTTGTTTTCTGAGCAGACATATTTAATGTGATGGAAATATTGAAGTTGTAAATTATTCCTAGTGACCTGAAAGTTTTGAAATAAACTTGAAGCTATTATATTAGTTCATGATATTTGTAAGCAAAAAAAATATAAATCAATATGAAACATGCAAAAATAAGACCATAACTTATTAAATTTTAAACCTTTTTTAATACAAACCATCATTTGAAATAAATGTTTTGGATATTAACATAATATATGTAATGAATTTTTATTTCAGATATGACACATTCCTTAGCAGATATAATGGAGCAGAAAATCCAGAGTATGAAAGATTGACAATGAAAGGTTTACTGGACCTGTTATCTTAGATTTTTTTATTGCAATGTCCCAAATCTTTACTGGTGATATGGATATCTCATTTCTTTGGACACAATCAACATAAATGCTGATCTCAGTCAGCTAATCATACTTATTATGTGATAAATACTTATCTGATTTATATCATTTGTGACTTTTGGTTGTCTCATTATACCTATGTTGCATAATAATCCAAGTTTGGTTTAGGTCAATTCATACTTGAAAAAAAGTGTTGGAAGTGCAGAAAGAAATATTCCTTTACAATTTTTAAAAGGTAAATCAGTTATTCTAAAGTTGGTGAACATTGGTCTACAAAACAATTAAAAACTTTAACTGTATTGAACAATAACTCATTATATCAACTTTTTATGTGTAGTCCTGTTTTGTATAGCACATCTCCAAGCAGTAAGAGTTAAAAAGAACAGAAAAAGAGCACTTTTACATACACATATATTTCATTTCCATCTCATATCAATTGATTATATTGTTATTGTTACTTTTAAACAAGCTTCTGGTAATACAGTTGTATATTTAAAGATTTTAGACGACTCATATCTTTCAGCCCCATATGAGGCCGAGAGGTCTACATGATTTGAGATATTTTTTTTAATTTCATTCCATCTGAACATTCCTGCCTCTGTTTTTTTTTTATTTTTACCTTTTTAATAGCAACTTTTTATAGTAATACAACAGGTTAATGATTAAAAGTGTCAGATTTTCATTGTACATAGATTAGTAATATGAATTTGTATACACTTGATTTTATTTTCCATAGTTTTTTGTTAAAGAGTAATGATGTATCATGTTTTTAAACTCAACAAAATATTATTTACTGTTAATTATGTGAAAAAAAAACTTTACAATATCTTATTTTCAGAATTCTATATAGCCTCTTACTTCTAAACTGGATCAGTCAATGAAGTATTTAGTCAATTACTTTAGCATTTCAACTTTCAAACAGTCTGTTAGCTTTTCTCTAGTTCACTTCATGTATTTTTAAATGCCAAAGATGTTTATACATACTAATTTTTAGAATTTATACCAAATAGAAATTTGTTTCATCTTTTACTTGTTATGCCAAACCTACGATAGAAGAGGGGCATTATGTTTTTTCTGGTCTGTGCATCCGTCCGTCCACCCGTTCGTTCGTCTGTCTGTCCGTCTGTCCCATTTCAGGTTAAAGTTTTTGGTCAAGGTAGTTTTTGGTGAAGTTGAAGTCCAATCAACTAGAAACTTAGTACACATGTTTCTTATGATATGAACTTTCTAATTTTAATTCCAAATTAAAGTTTTGACCCGAATTTCACGGTCCACTGAACATGGAAAATGATAGTGCGAGTGGGGCATCCGTGTACTATGGACACATTCTTGGTTTTTTTTTATGTTTTTTTTTTTTGTACATTTACACATCATTTCCATGTTACTTATTTCCCACTAGATATATTTTGTTTTAAAATTTGTTGTATTTTACATTTCAATTGATTATATTGTTGTTACTTTTGAAACAAGCTTCTGGTAATACAGTTGTATATTTAAAGGTGTTTTTTTTTAATTTGTTGTATTTTACATACTTAATTTAGATTTGAATTACATATACATTTGAATTTTGCAATAAGATAGAAGTATCCAAAATTTGATGCAATTCATACCAAATTTTATATTTGTCAGAGGTAATGGATGTATGTAGGGTACCATGACATTGATATATGGTATTTACAGCCATTTCTTTTTAAAAAATGTTATATTTTTTCTAAAAAAAATGTTTGATGTGTTTAGAACTTTGAAATAATAAATAAAAGTCAGAAATATCAAATAAAATGTAAACTGAATTTCTATTTTATAATTTCTTTCTGAATAAACATGTCAAAGACATTCTCTTGTATGGTGGTTGGCAGTCTCTGAAACGTAGACATTTTAGTTAGACAAATCAGCTTAACGTTTTCTGTTTTATGCATATTGGAATTTATGGGTAAAAATAGAAGGGTGTATTGCTTTTATTGGATTTTACTTATTTCTTACAAAGGAAGCTGTTACAGAGAGAAGAAAGTATATGGTTTATATAAATTTCAGATTGCCAAAAGAATGTATTCTCCCTCTTAAATTTCAGGTACTCTCTGAAAATGCATATACTACTGTCATTTTCCAACTTGTTATTAACTGGTAGATAAACTCATCATAGATACCAGGACTAAATTAAGTATAAATGCCAGACACGCGTTTCGTCTACAAAAGACTCATCAGTGACGCTAGAACCCAAAAAGGTTAAAGGTTGCACTTTGTAAATACAGCTGTTTCTCAAAACACGCCTCTTTTGGGGAGTAATTGAATATTCATAGAAAATTGATTTTGTTTACATACTGGTTCCCAGTTATACTCTCTGTGTTCCATATCGCAGAGACAGAACTTGGGAATGTTACCAGTAAATAAACACGTGCATATTGTTTACATTGAAATCTGTGGTAACCTTTCATTTGAGGTAGGGGTAGTTAAGAAAATTAGTGTAAGTTTAAACTCTGAGAAGTTCAGGGCATATAAACGTTGAAAATATGCCGCACAGCCCTATATTTTGACCTTTGAAAAAAATTGTGGTGCATATGAACTTTCAATTCTAGGATAAGATTTTTTTCAAAACTTCATAGTAAAATTGGTACAGTTTTAGCCGTAAAAGGAGTTCCTATGGGAAATTGCATTGTCAATATTTACAGAAATGCAACCTATATAGGGTGAAAAAGGGGAACATTCAGAATTTAACCAAATTTGCTTTATTTCACAGATTTTTAAGAAATTAACTGAAATAAGAAGTTTTATAAATATTTAATGAAGATTGATAGAATCCTGGGCCTTAAATATGATGACTCAGCATAAATTCACAGTTTACAGTATGCATAGTTTACTTAAAGTCCTGGATACAAAATTAAATCATAATATTTGCATATTTGTAAGTTAAATTGTTAAGAAGTGCTTATATTTACTCTTCGCAGTCATTGAAACTCATAGATCCTTCCTGAATATTATTTATGGGGTATTTGTGTCCTTTCGATAACCCAAAAGTAAGCCGCAACACCTAAGTCTGCTTTTTTGTCACCACGGCATAATAAATACAAGCTAGAAAAACAAAAATATCTCAAGAAAACTTACAATAGTGTGTTCTATCCTGAATATGTACTAAATATTCCAAATTGCTAGAAACAGCAGAATGATTTAGGAAATTTGAGGCCCCAGGGGCAAAAAACATAGCAAATTGTCTACCCCCTAGGTCATAAAACAAATAATTTAACTTGTAAATGCTATGAATTTATGATTTTAAAGTTCTTGATATAGAAAACAATAACTATGCTTGGAAGTTATGCAAAAATCAGATGTTAGCAGTCATCTCTACAACATTTTAAGTGAATTTATATCTCAGACTGGTATCTGCTTACATACAACTATTGCAAATATGGCTTTGTTTGAACACTTCTAGTATATATAGTAGCTAAATTGTGTCAGATATATGGTTACAGATGATACTGTTGTGACAAGAATTCTAAATTGACCACTTGAGGCAGAAAATGTGTTCTTTAATTGACAAATTTGCATACAGTAAGATGTGGACTGGAGATAGAGGCTGGATTGGATACTTTATATAATCTTGAATGTTGTAATGATTGACTGCTGAACATTACAATTGTGATATTCTGATATGCTTTCAATATGTTATAAAAACAGTTTTTAAACAGGTTTTAGGCATTTTTTTATCAGAAAATATGCAAATAGGGTAAGCTGGCAATCATTAAAGTCTTGTTTTCAAATTCTTTAAAAAATTGAAACAGGGGAGGGGGTATAAAATGTATAGTAAAGAAAAACTTAGAGTATACACAGTGATTTCTTTAAGACTTTAATTCTGATAAATGAGTATTAATGTGAGAAAAACTGATTTTAGAGAGTTTTCTATTTGAATAAATGTCTCTATAGGTTGCACTTTGTAAATACAGCTGTTTCTCAAAACACGCCTCTTTTGGGGAGTAATTGAATATTCATAGAAAATTGATTTTGTTTACATACTGGTTCCCAGTTATACTCTCTGTGTTCCATATCGCAGAGACAGAACTTGGGAATGTTACCAGTAAATAAACACGTGCATATTGTTTACATTGAAATCTGTGGTAACCTTTCATTTGAGGTAGGGGTAGTTAAGAAAATTAGTGTAAGTTTAAACTCTGAGAAGTTCAGGGCATATAAACGTTGAAAATATGCCGCACAGCCCTATATTTTGACCTTTGAAAAAAATTGTGGTGCATATGAACTTTCAATTCTAGGATAAGATTTTTTTCAAAACTTCATAGTAAAATTGGTACAGTTTTAGCCGTAAAAGGAGTTCCTATGGGAAATTGCATTGTCAATATTTACAGAAATGCAACCTAAAAAGCCAAAATAAAGTATGAAGTTGAAGAGCATTGAGGACCAAAATTCCTAAAAGTTTTGCCAAATACAGCTAAGGTAATCTATGCCTGAGGTAGAAAAGCCTTAGTATTTCAAAAAATTCTAAAATTTGTACACAGTAAATTTATAAATATTACCATATCAATGACAATTCATATCAGCACAAAAAGTTCTGACTACTGGGCTTGTGATACCCTCAGGGAAATAAATCTCCACCAGCAGTGGCATCGACCCAGTGGTTGTAAATAAACTCATCATAGATACCAGGACTAAATTTAGTATATACGCCAAACCGGGTTTCGTCTACAAAAGACTCATCAGTGACGCTTGAATCCAAAAAAGTTAAAAAGCCAAAATAAAGTACGAAATTGAAGAGCATTGAGGACCAAAATTCCTAAAAGTTTTGCCAAATACAGCTAAGGTAATCTATGCCTGAGGTAGAAAATCCTTAGTATTTCAAAAAAATCAAAAATTTGTAGACATATGTTGATACATTTAGTTACCAAAATTACATTTTCTGGCAAATTTTTAATATTTCCAAGGTGTTCTGATTTATACATAGTAGACATTTCAGTACAGTATCTATTGTTGAGAAAAAATAGAATAAACAAGCACTAAATCAATGTTTAAACACGGAAACATTTAAAAAATGCAAATATTAAAATGCTTCCACATGGTAAAATAAGTTTAAGCATTTCACAAATTTGGTTTAACTTGTGTTTTGTTTGTCTTTTCGTTGTTTTTCGTGTTTGTCATGGCATTGTCAGTTTGTTTTTCCATTTAAGAAAATAAGGAAAGGCTATAATTCTGTGAATAAATTTACCCCCAAAAAAACAAATGGATCTGCCATTCCACTCTTTGTTGTCCATATACGAATTATGTTTTGCTGTACAATCCATAGTTAGTAGTTGAACGCATGTTAACATTTAAGATATAAGGGAAATGGAGAGCTTAACACTTGGCCTAGCAGCTAACCTTTCAATCGATGACGGTCATATATTAGCCGGGATTGAAAAAAATAAAATAAAAGTGTGTTCGAAGCATTTTTTCTGTGTTTTCCTTTCTCAGAAATGCTAAATTCCAAATATTGAAAAGCTGGAGTTATAAGGCCTAAACACATGAAAATGCTTTTTTTAAGGACTGATAGACCACAAGCAGCAGTATCAACTCAGTGATGTAAAAAATAAAAAAACAACACTTCTTCGAATCGCTTTTTTTTATCTACATTTATCAGGAACCCCCAAAGCCGATTATTTGAAAGCCTGGAAAGACTATAGACCAAAACAGTTAAACTTATACGACCAAAAAGACCTTGAAATGAGAGAAAAATTAATCTTGGCCACCGAGACCTTAACTACATACATTGAAATACAATGCAACATAGATAAGTAAAACCAAATTAAATTGATTCAGCAAAGAAACAACGAAATTGTTTTAAACGCTTGTTTTCAATGTTTACAATTGGGAAACTGAAAAACCATCCCTTTAGCCGATAATTTTGTTCTAAACCTGTCATCATTATTAATTTTTTGGTGTTATAGCCAAGATATGAGGCACACCAAACTATGTCTAGTGACTTATATCCTTTTTTGTTAATTCGATTAACAAGAAAAAAGGTATTTACAAAATAAGATAAAACTCCATTGTTTAATTCAAAGATGGGGAAGACTGTAATAGGACTGACAAAATCAAAAATACATGCGTTCGCCATAATCACCAAACATTAACACTTAAATGGATAATACAAAGTAAATTGTGTTCTTACTAGCGAACATTTAAATGCTGAAAGACGAAACACTTTAATCAGAATAAAACAAAAAATATTCATTAGTAGGACGCATATATATCTTCTTATTTAGCTAACATCATAGGTCTTGTGTTTAGATAGATGAGAAATAAGTACAAATAAATAAACTCATCATAGATACCAGTATTGAGATTTTGTGTTTGCACCAGACGCGCGTTTCGTATGCAAAAGAATATTCATTGACGCTCAAATAAAATGAAAAATAAAAGGCAAAAAAAGTACGAAGTCGAACAGCACTGAATACCAACAATTCTTAAAAAATTTGCCAAATAGAGATATAAGGAAATCTATTCCTGAGGTAGAAAAGTCGAAGTATTTATAAAATTGAACGTTTTGTAAACAGTTAATTTATAATTATTACCATATCAATGATAATTCATGTCAACACAGAAGTGCTGACTACTTGTCTTGTGATACCCCCCCCCCCCCCCCCCCCCTGGAAATAAAAACTCCACCAGCAGTGGCATCGACCCGTTGGTTGTAAATAAACTCATCATACATACCAATATTGTAATTTTGTATTTGCGCCAGACAGCGATCAACATTGAACAGCACCCGTGTCGCATACTTAACGAACAAATGCACCCGACATGACAAAATGTGTCACAATTTAAACTCAAAAACCAACATTCAGTTCGTTTTATGTTTAAGTTTTGTGTTTTATAAAATACAATTTTTAAAACCCTTTTCATTTAATTCTCATGCTTATTTATCAATAGAGATGTGTTCATCTTTCAAGTTTGTACCATTTCATTTCTGTATAGCAAAAAGAGACAGAAAATGCCCAAAAAATCATTGAAAACTCACTTTTTAAGGTGGTATGGGAGTCTAAAATAAAAATGATAGAATTTGTTCATACTTTGCCAAAACGTAGTATCTATTGATATATTTTCAAAAATATTATAAAAATGATAGGTCACCGCGCACTTTCTTAAGCTACAGGTTGTGATAAAATGACACATTTTGTATGGATTATACAGGGAATAACACCATTTTGTGATTAGAAACTGAACAAAATGATAGAATTGTAAAATAAATGAGAAAAAGATAGCTTTCAGACAATGCTTTGAGAATATCAAAAGAAAAGATAGTGTCACCGTACGTTTTTTCCGGCTAAAATACAAAATAGGAAAATTCAATGTACATTCCTTCAGAAAATGCACTGTTTTAGAGTTACCTCCCCTTAAAATGCCAATATGAAAATATTTAAAAACAACAAAAAATAATCTACATTTGTAAAAATATCAATATCTATAATTTATATTCTTATAAATCGGTTCTTTTAAATGAAATTCACATTAAATATTTGCATTCCTGAATCAAATTTTGCTAACTTGATAGAAAATACGGACCTTAGGTTCTCTGTTTTTTACAATCCAAGATGGCGAAAGACGCCCATACCACCTTAAATCGAGAGACACTTACAACGCTATTACAAACAACGACTAAGGCAAACAAAGTTACAATACACTACACACAAAACTAAAGACTGATCGACACTTATTCCTTTATTTCAATTTCCTTTTCTATATGGTCTTGTTCTGTTGGCTTCTTATAAAATGGAATTCTGTAGACATTCGGTAATCGAATAAGATTGCATTGTGCACCACTACAGGCTGTCTTATTTATTTATTCATATGGAGCAATATTTATACTGAACATCATAAAAAAAACTTTACTTGCAGATAATGTCCTTACACTCAAATATCAACATCTTAATATTTTAATGATTGCTTTCATCTCATATATCGTGGTGGACTTGAAATAAAGGAAACTATATACCGTTGAAGGTCTGCTATACATCTTGATATTTTCCAAAATATTGAAACATATGGACAAGTACCAAAGTTATCAATTGAGAACTTAAAGGATGTACTGGTATACTGAACTTCGAGAAATATTCTCAACGGAATGTCTCTAAGCAAATGCCAAAATAAAAAGCTCAAACACATCAAATGAATGGATAACATGAAAACTGTCATATTCCTGACCTGGTTTAGGCATTTTTTATGTAGAAAATGGTGAATTGAGTCTAGTTTTTCAACTAGCTAAACCTTTCTCTTGTATTATAGTCTCTAAAAATTCCATTATATTGACAACGACATAAAAGGTAAAAAAAAAATTTTTTTACATAAATAAGGCCGTTCGTTTTCTCGTTTGAATTGTTTTACTTATCGGGGCCTTTTATAGCTGACTATGCGGTAGTGACTCTGCTCATTGTTGAAGGCCGTACGGTGACATATAGTTGTTAATGTCTGTGTCATTTTGGTCTTTTGTGGATAGTTGTCTCATTGGCAATCATTACCACATCTTCTTTTTTATATAGGGGTACACCAGTCAATATTGTGTTATTATCTAAATCACAATAAAAACAAACAGATATATCAACAAAGAAAAACAAAAAAGGACACCCGTGTTTCGCCCAGTTTGTGTATGATACCAGGATTGTCGCTTTTAAAACGATTTACGATATTTGAACATCGTTAAACTTCTTTTGCCTTATGTCAAACTCTATAATTTGTTTTCGTTTTGCGGAAATGATACCTCAGTACCATATTGCCCTTATTGCTCGTATACATGTGTAGCACAACCCTTGCAAAATAATTAGTGTTTATAACTATTTGGAGGGGGGAAGCGCTTTTGCAAAATTTAGGTCTGTTCGAATTACAACTTGTTTGTATCATCGGTTTATGATTTTATATAAACTCTTATCAGCTTACAGTTAAATCGTTATATATTTTTGTCGCTAATGAAATATAGAAAATAACTTACATTTAAAAGTAAAAAAAAATTTCACTTGTTAACGCGTAAAATTTGTAAATTAATACAGGATTACAATAGCTTTTGATAATTTATTAGTGCAATGAGCTGGTTGACAAACGTTCTTTTGTATTACTGACTTATAGAAACTTTAAGTATTTTAAACAATACAATATATTGTGCATTATATCGAGGGCATTCAGAGAATAATAAGGTTATAATTTCGTTTAATTCTTTTTTATCTATCATTAATACTACTAGTAAGATTTTAAATAATAAATGAGGACCATTTTCTCAGATGTAAGATACAGACTTTAAATACTCGTTTTCAATTGACTGGAAAAATATTACTTTTATAAGTTGTGATTATGTGATTCCTGTCTTCTTTATTGATGGCTTAGGTACTGATCGCCGTTTGTATACCGCTTTCTCTTTACTTGTAAAGTTTAACAAATCAAAAGAAACAAATACTTCATACCTGCTTTGAATTAGTTGTGTGCTTCTAAATAAAATACAACTACATAACAGTTATCAAAGGTACCAGGATTATATTTTAATACGCAAGACGCGCGCTTCTTCTACATAAGACTCATCAGTGACGCTCAGATCTAAATAGTCAATAGCCAAACAAGTACAAAGTTGAAAAGCATTGAGGACCCAAAAATTCCAAAAAGTTGTGCCAAATACGGCTAAGGTAATCTTTTCCTGGGATAAGAAATCCTCAGTTTTTCAAAAAAATCAAAGTTTTGTAACAGGAAATTTATAAAAATGACCATATAATTGATATTCATGTCAACACCGAAGTGCTGACTACTGGCCATGGGCTGGTGATACCATCGGGGACAAAACGTCCACCAGCATAAGATAATCATTATTTATATTTTAGTTAAAATGTCTTCGACATCTGTGCTCCCTTGTGACACATGCATGTACAGGAAAAATGATAATCCGGCCGCGCATTGGTGTTCCGAATGTGAGGAAGGGCTGTGTGTTGATTGCTATACTCACCATACGCATTCAAAAACGTCCAGAAAACATGGCATCATCTCAATTGATGACTATGAAAAACTTCCGGCCTTCATTCATGAGCAAAAGCACTACTGCACTACTATCATCCGATACCGAGCACAAAAACTGCAGAGGCTTATCTTCAATTAGTGACATTGTGCATGGAGTCAAAAAGTCTGCTGCTTTTTCAGAAATGTATTCAACAATCGAAAATATCCAACATAATATGGACAAAATTCTAAAAGATAAAGAAACAAATTTGAAAACTATTAATGAGAGTAAAATGAAATTTCAAAGCGAGATCAAAGAAATTCGAGAAAAGTTGGTAAATCTCTTTGATGAACTTGAAAGAAAGTTACAAGATGAACTGGAGTCTATCGAAAAGAAAATCATTCAACAATCTGAAGAGTTTATAACGGAGGTCACAGACGGCAAGAACAAAGTTATGAAAATTGATGCGATCAAAAAACATGCCACAGATTTTCAGGCATTCGTTGGAATGAATGAATTAAAAGATGATGTGGAAAATAAAAAGAAATATCTACAGGTATTATATGGGGATACCCGGCTAGATAGAATCAATATCCATTGCAATATAAATGAAAAGATTAAACACTTTTTAATTGACTTACAAACATTTGGAGATATTCAAGAAGAAAGAAGTTTTGCGAAGGATTTGTTGTCGGTAGATATTCAACATACGAATTAAACACATGAAAAAAGTAAAACTTCAGAGTCAAAAACTCATAAATCACGATCTGAACCTGCTGTAAAGGCGAAAGTAAAGCGTACTCTTATTGTTCCAGCAGGCTCAAATAAAAATACAATTACAAGTTGTGCTATTTTGCCAAATGGTAAATTTGCTTTTGTAGATGGCACATACAACCATCGAATAGTAATAATGGATAGCACTGGCACATCTAGTGGTGAAATTTCGTTGTCACCTTTGTTTGCATTTGATGTCACGTGTATAGACAATAAAACAACCGCTAAAACAACCGGAAGTAGCGGACAAATAGCTTTCGCAAATATTCTGTCGAAGAAAATAAAAAAAAGTCTATCGGCACAACCTGGCAATGCGACGGAATATCTCATGCAGATGGAAAACTTATTTTGTTCTGTCGACTTCAAGGGTATACATGTGTTACACTTAGACAGTGGTCATATTTCCACAATTCATAAAGCAAATATAACTGTCGATACTTATCTTACGTCACTCGGTGACAAAATATATCATACAAACTGGAAGACCAATAGTGTGACATGTTTCAATATGGACGGCAACAGTTTGTGGACTTATGAAGATGAAAAGGTTCAAAAAAAAAACGCGAGGAATTGCCGTTGACAGTCAACATAACGTTTACGTAGCGTCACTTGGAACTGAGAGTATCGTGGTTATTTCCTCTAATGGGAAACAAGAGCGGCAGCTTCTAACTAAAAAAGGATGGATTGGAAATGTCCGTGCTATATATTATGATAAGGTTAGCAACTGCTTGCTCGTATGTACTTTTTCATGTTCGGCATTCCTGTTTGAAATTTAAACTCAATCACACACATATATGTGTATACTACAATTTTTATAAAAATAAAATATAGACATGTGCTTATTGTATTGAAGTATTTATGAATACAGCCTTGGCTTCACATGTTCCAGTTTTAACATCATGAAAATAATTCCAGAAAAACGTACAAAACTCGACAAACTGATAAAATACCAGGACACATCAGACTTTGAATTAATCTAATAAGTAATATTTCACAAACAACATATCACTCTTATGTTATTTGAATAAACACAAAATGCATATACGGACAACGAATGTATAGAAGTATAGTTATACCACTTCACATGGTACTGTACAAAAGACACAGCTCCAAATGAGAACGACAACAGAAGATTTACAGCATAGTATCAACCATTTTTATACGATGAAAATATATTAAAAAAAAAACAATAGCCGGGCAAAGGTGTTATCTGTAGAATAATTTCTGAAAATTATCTGATGACTTGGTTTTAAATAAATCCACATTAATATGGCAAAAGGTTACAAAAAAGAAATGGCCAATTTCAGTGAAAAGTTGATTAAGCCTGAGGGAGATGGGACCTTTTTAATCAATGAAGAAATACGAATTGCAACGTTCTAGTATCTTTACCTTTCTTCAACATTTGACTTCCAATAACACTGTTGTGTGTATTAATAAAATTGACGGTACCAATTTTCCTGCACCAGATGCGCATTTCGACAATACATGTCTCTTCAGTGATGCTTGTGGCCAAAATATTTGAAATCCAAAGCTTATATAAAAGATGAAGAGCTATAATCCAAAAGGTTCAAAAAGTATAGCCAAATCCGTGAAAGGAATCAGAGCTTTGCATGAGGGAGATACATTCCTTAATTTATAATAATTTATAATATTTTGTAACAGCAAAAAAAATCCGTATTTTCATGCCAGTACCGAAGTACTGGCTACTGGGCTGGTGATACCCTCAGGGACTAATAGTCCACCAGCAGAGGCATCGACCCAGTGGTAGTAATAAAATTGACGGTACCAATTTTCCTGCACCAGATGCGCATTTAAATCGATAAAGGTACTAGCTATCTACATTAGATTGAAGGTTACAATACACCATTAGATTGTATGGGCGCAGCCGTTTTATGAGCATAACATGGTATTCAGAATTAAAAGTATGGCTAATCCTGATTGGTTGATATGTGCGCCTGTTAGTTTTCATTATTAGAGACTTCGTGCATTCTGCATTATATCATAGGCCAAACAAATTATTTTTCTTAGCCCTAACGGAAATGAGACGTCTTTTCAACGCTAGGACGAGACACGTTTTTTTAAGTGCAAAATTGATAGGCATGGGAGATAAGTACAAAATACGCTAAGAAAAGCAACGCGAACCTATATTTTTGGGACCAAAAAATACTGTCCAAATAACTTTTCTGAAATTTTAGCAAGGTTTCGTTAAAAAAAAAAACAACTTTCTAAAGTCTGTATCTCAAAAAAGGCTATCATTGTCACCTACGGGGAAATTAATTGTTTATTACAATCTGAAGTATGATATTCGGAGTTATTCCTCTTTCCATTTAAAACATCGAGTAAAGTGATTTGTCAGAAATAAAGAAACAAATTAAATGGCTATTGCATATGTTCTAAACTACGATGGTTTAAGCGTATTCGAATCTGTCTGAACTAGGAAAACATGTTAACAGATGAAATTAAAAATGACGGAATAAGTACCAGTTCTTACAAGTGAATATGTTCATTGTGTTAGAATTGGCTCAGTACTTTTGGTATCAAATAGATATTAGAAGGTGTGAAAGAACGCTATTGAGACAACCCTCCATCCAAGTCACAATTTATAAAAGTAAACCATGCTAGGTCAAAGTACGGTCTTCAACACGGAGCCTTGGCTCACACCGAACAGCATGCTATAAAGGGCCCTTAAAATTACCTGTGTAAAACCATTATAATTAAAACAGATGTGATATAAAACTAAGGGATTCTTTTAAATTCAGAAATATTTCTTGTTTGTGTTTGACTACACTTTTAGTTCTTTTCTGTTTTTCTTTTACCTAAACCCCAGGAAAAACTTGGTTGATATCATGTGCTCTGGAAGGTAAGCATATCCTGGTGTACTATTGACACACGGTATTATGTTCGCGGTAAGTACATATGCTGTGATAAATCCCATTCAGTGATAACACAATCAGGGAAGTATGGTTATGTCATTAGAACATATACATGTTCACTTGTGACAAAGATAACCTACATCTATCAACCATCAAGGGAAGGATTCGCGACCAAACAAACTGCTTGATTACTAACTTCAACATAACCGCTTGGTATCCGTTGTTCAATAAATTCCATCATGATAGGAAACGAAAGTTCTGGAATATCGTATCAACCTGAAGTTGATACTTCATATTTCATGCTGTTACACCCGTTTCCTATTGAATATGAAAGAATTTGTGATATAACAACACTCCACTTAAGGCCAATAGACGTAGTGCATAACACAATAGGTCATCGTAGTGCATAAAAACAATCAATAAAATCCAGACTGTAAATTTAGCTATAAAACATACGGAAATTACGAAATAAATGTACAGTAACAAATGACAACCTCTGCATAACAGGCTCCTGACTTATTACTTAAAACAGGCACTTGAAAAATGTGACGGGGTTAAACATGTAAGCGGGTGCCCAAAATTTTATAATCAAACGACAATTTTTGTTATTTTTTAAAACAAACGCATTTAACTCATAAATTGATATCGCTTTATACCTTTCTTCAACTTCACCGATACTTCTTAATGGTTAACCCATTTCTCTGACGTCAGTCTATTGTTCTAACAGTGAACTATTTTTCAAGAATCCACTGATCACCATGTTAACTTAAGATAACTTATATCATAACTTTTCACTTACAATATGTTATCCTCTCAAAAACGAGTGACTGATGCAAGGCTCGAACTCGCGCGTATTTTCTATAGTAAAGTCTGAAGTCTATGCGTGATACCACGAAAGTGCTGATAAATATTAGTATTTAAATATCACTCTTATAGCGTATATCTGTCAATACATGCCAATAAACTGTATGTCTGTCTTTTTGTTATTTAATAAAATATATAAACAGTAAAGAATCAAGGAATTGTAAATATTACATAGATGTACTATTCCATGATTAAAAAAAATCCATGTACACATTTCACTTATCACTGTTAACGTAAAAGGCTTTTCCCTTTTCATCATAACAAATGCTTACTTTTGTTTTCAGTATTATAATGACATCATACCATGATCACTTAGTTTTTCCTTTGTTTGATTATAAATGGGCCAAATAAACATCAACATTTAACTCTAATTTGAATAAAATGTGATAAACTCCGACTGTAAAACTACTTCTGTGATGGTTTAACTAGAAACAAAATCGTCAACCTTATATGAAAAATGAAATATAGATACCTCTTAGATTAAAACCAATATTTTGGTAGAGAAAAACATTACAATAAAAAAAAATATTCAGGGTACTAGGCTTGAACTAAGCACTGTTAATAACACAGTTACATCTTTCGGTGCCAACGACTATACGATCACGGCTATGTACAGCTTACATGTTTCCTTGCAAAATTGACATGATTATATATTGTACATGTAAAATAATACCACTTCATTGATTAACAGATTGACGATGGATGCCAACTGTAATAACATTAAAATAATTAAAACACAATGAAAGGGAACCAGTTTACACTAAAATTATATATAAGTTTTGAATAAAGAATAACCATTGTATCTATTTTATCATCAAATGGTGTCTAGTGAAGTGATGCTAGTGTGACATTTGCACTTCATTTAAATTTAAAATGTTTTTATTCATTTTATAGGTGTGATGTAAACTCAATCAAATATGAGATATTAACACCATTGACTTGCACATTAGGTTACTAAAAACTATATATGTAAATATTAAAGGTTTTTGAATGTTGGTAATTAAATTTTTTAACTTTCTAAAAAAGATTAAAATAAATTCATATATTAATTATATGTCTTTTTGAATGAATCATGAATACTAAAATCTAAACTATATAAATTATCTGTAATGATTAAACATTGAATGAAATAAGTATTTAAAAATATAAAATTTGGTATCAAAAAGAGAAGATAAC
This sequence comes from Mytilus edulis, assembly GCF_963676685.1. Classification (NCBI taxonomy): domain Eukaryota; kingdom Metazoa; phylum Mollusca; class Bivalvia; order Mytilida; family Mytilidae; genus Mytilus; species Mytilus edulis. The sequence goes on along the minus strand of NC_092346.1, from coordinate 52,931,214 downwards.
AACATATTTAAGTTAAATTGAACTTAAATTACGTTAAATATAAATGTGAATCGTGTGGATCTAATCCTTTCCAGCTATTCTAGAATAAAAAAGACAAAACTATTTTCATGAGATTCCGTTGATTCATTGTCGGATGATGAAACAGATAGTCGTTTTACTAGAAATGGGTTAAGCTAGAGAATTGATAAGAAGTAATGGATTCGAATACGATAATCAACTCGCGACTAAAGTCGCTCGTTGATGATCGTTTACGAATCCACTACTTCTTATCAATTCTCTATTACGTAACCTTTTGCAACTTGTTATATTTCAGATTGATATATTTTAAATTTGGCTGTCCCTAGAATAATAGAAATGTTAGATTTTCAATACCATTCATCGACAAATCTATACATTCGAGACTACTGTTAGATTCATTTGACATTTTATAACTATGAGTACTCAAAAATCCTCTAAGAAAATTATTTTGTAGACTTAGATTTCGAATATTTCCTAAATCTAAAGCAAATTGCTGGTCTATTTCTTGAAAGATTTAGATCTTGTAAACTTGGAGGAGGTGGATTAAGTTTAGATGGTGGAAAGCTTTCACCAAGTCTATTGTCGGTCATTCTCAGATTCTTTAGAGACGAGTTGTATAAATTTAAACTTATTGGATTCCATGGATAGTAACCAAAACAATCTGGAAAAGAGTCTTGAAATGACAATATTTCTATTGGTGTCATTTTTAATTCCTTTTTGAAATTATTAAAATATAGTAATTCGGGTACGAAATTTTGATATAAACGGTGCACGTAAAGCTGTCTTATACTTTGTAGACTTTGATGTCCCCCTGGAACAATAAACATACTGCATTGATTGTCAAAAGAAATTTTTGTCAAGTGTCGCATAAACATGAAGGTTTTTTCATCAACCAGAAGTGGAAAATGACAAAATTTAATGCCGATATTGAGTGCAACAAGATGTTTCAGATATTTATAACCTTTTTCAAAAATAAGGGTTTTTCTGACTTGTACAGGAGTGTCTATTTCCAATTTCTCCAGTGTCTTTAAGTCTGACATTATTTTATCTGAGATAATTTGTGTAGCAATCGGTCCAGTTGTAAGTTTCATACAAAGACGTATGAGAGATACTAACGGGATGAACGTTCCATTTTGAAACCATGTATACATCAACGGGTTGCCATTTAAGTTTAACACTTTTAATTCTCCCAATCCCTCTACTGAGTTTGATTTCAAACTGGTAATTTCATTATATGATAAATCCAAGAAGACTAAAGTCGTTAAACTTTGAAATACGCTGTCCTCTATTTGCTTGATCCGGTTATGTTGGAGATTAAAAATATAAACATTTCGTGGAACTTCTGGAATATTATTTATCATTCTGTATGCGCAATCAACATGTAGTTGTGATGTTCCTGTCTTATTAAAGCACCGGCACTGTGTGTTGAAAATACACACTGAGGATAACTTTAAATTTGAATCCATCTTCACACTAAGGCAAGTTGACACAAATAACAAATTAACAAATGTAGTTAGTATCATTGTTCTTTGTTGGTTAAGGGACCTGTAAAATAATTTTTAAAAAATCCTACAGATCTTTCTTTTAACATTATAATGTAGAAGAAAGTGTGTTTTACACTTTTGTTTTAATTATTTGATATCATGGAAAAATGCTTCAGAAAAATATCTCGCAATTACTGTTTGTCCAACGGTTGATCTAACCACTAAGTTAAACAACATCCTTTAATGATGCTTTCTTTATTGCATATTCTGAAATATTTTATTGAATATAAACAGCGCATCTTTTGTTCTGAGCTGAGAATTGTTTCGGAACTTTCGGAAGTAGTAAATGTTGTCAAAAGTGAAAAGTGTCAACATCCTTTGTCCCCATAAGATTTTTTTTATAAGGTTGACGACGAAAATGTAGAAAACCTGTACCACGCGGAATTATGGTATATAACCCCCCCCCCCCCCCCCCCACATTAATACATGTATGTAAATTGTACAGAAAAATACCACTTGAAAGAAGGTAAACATTCTTTAACCTGTTGGGGGACGGAAATTTCATCTGAAAACTGTTAATTTCGCAACAAAGCTGCCAGCTGCGAGAAATTTCATCTCAAGACTGGAATATAAAGCAAATAAGCAAAGGCTTGTTGATCATGATACTATATCTGGTTTATTTCATCGAATATCAACATTTGAAATGTAATTCAATTCTTCCGTTAGCAAAACCAGACCGATGTAATATAGCCTACAAGAAATTAAGTGTCTCTGTGGAGTGGAAAAAGGCATTGTTTATATAATTTTGTATACATGTATGAAATAACATCCTAATACGACAAAAACAGACATAAACGTAGGGTTGAAATTCTAACAGGGAAACGATACATGATAGTTGACCCTATGTCGATAACTATTCATCAATACAAGAAAACTATTTATATTTTCAAGATTTGGTAAAAATAAATCACATTACAAGTCGCCTATAGTTTTCGTTCTGCAATTATAATGAAAATAAAACATAAAGGGTACCAATGTTTCTTCACCAAATGCGTATTTCGACAATCAATGTCTCATCAGTGATGTTCGAAGCCAAAATAGTTGAAAATCCAAAGCTTATCAAAAATATGAAGAGCTGTAAACAAAAAAAAAGACCAAAAGTATAGGCAAAGCCGGGCAAAGAAAAAAGCTTTGCACCAGGAAGGTACATTGCCTAGTTGTAAATAATCTCCAAAATTTTAACAGCAAATGATTCGTGACTCGTCTTTTTATTATTTTTTTTTATATATAAAATGTATATAGAAACATTTCGTTTTTTTGTTTTCATTATTAAAAAACTGAAATGGGCAAAGGAAGTAATTTAAACTTTTAGTAATCAATTCTAGATAGTCGTTGAAATTGATAATTGAAGTACTTTATTCATTTATTATGAATGTATTAAAAAAAGTTAAACTTACTCTTCATGTATTTAATGTATCAACCTGAACTTGTAGAGATCCACAAATTGAATGAAGGACGTTTTTGAAACTGAAAATTATATAATCAAGTCAGCCTGGTGGAACTTTCTATTTCTACGTCATACTCATTCATCACAAAGAGGAAATTTATTTGCTTAATTTGTTTAAATTTTTTTTTAACAGAGATATATCCTGCCTGTATATCATATGATAGTACGGTGCAAATGTTGAATTTAAATTGGCAAACATTTAACGTATAAATATACAAACCTTCAAAGTCAAGAAATTCTAACAAAGGGTGGATGCACGGGTAGTAAGGTCGTCATATCGAGGAGCGTTTAGTACAGTGATTTTGTCATAGTTTGGATAAGTTTGACATGACGGTGTTAAGTCTTTTTGATGACAATCAATGCAAAAAAGTAAACATTGGGATATTTTGTAAACGGAACTTCTGATCATTAATTCAAGCTGGTAAGTACCTTTGTATAAAGTAAATATGTTAGTACATCACAAGTGGTATCATATGGTAAATGATTTAACACAGAACAAAGCTTGCGTATGTCAAAATTTAAAACTTGCTAATTGGTTTATCGTGCATAAAAAAAGTTACTTTCTTACAGTCTGTTACATCACAAATATCTTCGTGATATAACACTGCGGTCAATTATTCTGAAAAATACCTACATTTGCAATCAATTCAAAATTACTGAAATATCTGTGTCATGGTTTGGTTCATTAGTGTCATGGTTAAGTGCATGTTCGACATGGTTCAGTTATGTAGTTCTTCTCGTTTATAATGAAGAGTTACTATCAAAATTAACAAAAATCGTTCCATTTGAAGGACATAAAAACGCACAAACAATGTAGTAATATGTTATAAGTAGATGCAATATGATTGCCAATGAGAGAACTATCCACCTGAGACCAAATGACGTAGATGTTAGCAGCTATTTGTCACCAAGAGGCCTTCAACATTTAACAATGAGCAAAACCATATTTCTTAGCAAGATATAAAAGGCTGCGACAAAATTCAATGTATAGGAATTCCAATTAGAAAATCATCAGCCTAATTTCTGTCCAAAATAAATAGCAAAATATGATACACAGTTACATCCAATATTCACGCATTACATACACTTAACTTGAGACAGTATATACAAAATATTGCGGAGTAAAACATGTTTGTGGGCTCCCCAACCTCTTCTTCGCCTTAACCATGCCACACATGTAAACTCACCAGATCGGGTTTAAACAAGAAATTCAAGTAACAGAAACACTAAAGTCACAAATAAATAACGATATATATTTAACACTGTCGTTTCATTGAACAGCATTATATGAAACAATATTGAGAGGATCCTATTTTTCAATATTTGCTTTTTAATCTTTAAATCTTTTATTGCCGCAGTCATATTATAAACTTAAATCCAAAAGAATTAATTAAACAATACTACGTTTATTTATTACAGAAGCCATGCAAAGTTTAACCAACCCCGAAGATCTACTGCTAAACGTAAATAGTGCAATCGTGAACCTATATGATGGATTTGCACATGGTGCTCAAGGAATTCGTCAGTACCATATATAGGAAAGATGAAGAAAAAATCCTTCCTCATAAAAGAGCATGTTATGATATCTAAAAATGTTATTATCTTGAAAATGAAACAATATATCATTTAACCTTTATGTTTGCTAGAAATGAATCAAAAATCAAATGTTAAATTTATTAAATATTATTTTGTTTTACATATTTTACAGTGTCTGGTCACGGAATGATCGATTCTTAAAGCATATTTTTTGCCGCAAACATCGCACATTAAAGGGTTTGAATGTCGTGCTTCATGTTCCGTCAAGGCCCATCTATCTGAGAATTTCGCTTGACAATGAGAACAAATCCGTTGATACCCATGTGTTCTCATGTGGCGTGTTAGACATCTTCTTTTTTTTCACAATTTTAGAACAGATGTCGCACTGAACTTAAGTTGTTTTTTTTGGCAAACCCTGTTGATTTTCATTATTGTTTTCATCTAATTTGTCATCATCTTTATTGAGCGAAACCACTGTTTCTTCAATTAAATCAGTATCACCAACAGCTTCAAATGACCCGTCTAAAGGAGCAATAGATGCAATTGCCTCTGAAAAAATGTACGAGTCCAATTCAATGCATTTGTGTAAAATTTGTAGCCTTATCGTTTGAATAAATAACAGCAAAAAAAAAAACAATTATGAATTTGACTGCGTTTTTTTTTTATGCTAAACATATTTAGTTACACAAATTGAAAAGAAGTTATAAACTACGAAATCATGAAAATATAAGTTTTCAACACAGACACCAAACAGGGGGAAGGTCTAAAACGCGGAAATGGAAAACGCGGAAGAGAAAAATGGGTGTATTATAACTGATATCTTTGGAACCGCTAAAGCTAAATTAATAAATAAAACTGATTTTGAAAGATAATATAATAGTCTATAAGATAAAATAAAAAAAAAATATATTTGAATATGTTTTTTTATCAAAAAGTTGACCGGAAGACTTTCTTAGTGTGACTCTGGCAACACATTTTTGAACATTAAAACTTAAATTCACAAAAAAGCTTATAACCCGGTCAAAGTCTGTAAATTGACTCTTAAAGATATTTAAATGACAAATAATATAATATAAAGAACAAAATAAATATATTACTATAAAAGGGCTAAAAGTTGACCGGAAGGACTCCTTGTACACAAATATTGAAGTGAAATTTTCAACTTTGAATTAAAATTCACAAAAATATAAAAAGCCCGGTCAAAGTCTGTTAATTGACTCTTAAAGACATTTATATAACAAATAATATGATATAAAGACAAAAATAAATATATCACTATAAAAGGGCAAAAAGTTGACCGGAAGGACTCCTTGTACACAAATATTGAAGTGAAATTTTCAACTTTGAATTAAAATTCACAAAAATATAAAAAGCCCGGTCAAAGTCTGTAAATTGACTCTTAAAGATATTTAAATGACAAATAATATGATATAAAGAACAAAATAAATATATTACTATAAAAGGGCAAAAAGTTGACCGGAAGGCCCCCTTGTACACAAATATTTAAGTGAAATTTAACTTTGAACTAGCTATTTCTATTACATTTAATTTAATTTCGATAGTATCAACATACTTATCATTTCTGATATTTCAAATGTTCCATTTTGGTATTAACAACCCTCCTCCTTTTTCACCCGGGCTTGGGACCGGCGTTGGCAGAGTTATTGTTTTTTTTTTTTTTTTTTCTCCTTATTTTGCTTAATTATTTATTGATTAACTCAGTGGCCCTATTTATTATCTATTTATGTAGGCTAATTAATGTTTTAATTAATTTCAAGAATAGCTAATATTGTTAACATTTTTAAGATTTATTTCTTTTGTTCTCTCCTTATTTTGCTTAATTATTTATTGATTAACTCAGTGGCATTAATTTATCTATTTATGTAGGATAATTAATGTTTTAATTAATTTCAAGAATAGCTATTATTGTTAACATTTTTAAGATTTATTTCAGATTTATCTAAACTGTAAATCGGGGCTTTAAATTGATATAAAATTTCAGTTGAACTATCTATGAACTTCGCAGAACCAGCTGTTTTCTTTCATATTTTTTTTAGCACAAGACCGATGTGTCCAGACATCACACATTTTACGCCCTGTTTTCCCTTCACAACCTACCATATCCTCTATTGTATCGGGTTTTCCACAGTCACAGTTTATTGAGATTATGTGGGTTTTAGTTTTCAGATTTTTAGGAGTTTTACCGAAATTATTTTTTGGAAAATGCGTGAATTTACCATTTTCAAGACAATGAATTAAATGTTCTCTCATATATTTTTGCTCGTATGTGATATGAGTACCTCCTTTAAACCCAGTTTGACAAAATTCAAGAGCATTTGCAATTGCGAAAAGAGCATTTGCAATTGCGAAAAGTCCACAATCTATGCTGTTTTGTTGTTTTTGGACATCGGGTATTCTTATAATTAATTTTTTCTTGTCTTTACCGTAGATTTGCGTCAACTGATATTCTAGTGAAGTTGTTAAATTAAGTGATAAACTGTCTAGAAGATAAATGTTTCCATCTCTAGTTTGAAGAGACAAAACCCAATGAGCATTACCATTATGGTGTATTTGTAGACTTGGTGACTCTTGTGATTGAAAACCTGTTTCACTTACCCATTTACCATTTAATTTAACAGGCGCTAAAGTTGTTTCCTGGAACCCATTTATTTCTGGAAACTCAAATTTCAGAAGATTTTGTGTTGAAATAATGATATCAGAACAAAGATAATTATTATTCAAAATATTTTGTTTGTGTTGTTGACTGCAATACCCTACCCACGGGAGATCTGATAGAGTTTTTGTTTTTTTAGTGGGGGTTTCCATTTCATCTAAGTTGATATCGTCTATCTTTCTTTTTTTCACAGGCAGTGATTTATTAATTTCGGTCGAATTTTTTTTCTCATCTATAATATGTGTTTCCCCCGCATCTTCTTCGATAACACTTAGTTCAAGTTTTTTTTTTGATTTAGGAGTTGAAAATACGGTTGATATTTTAGGCGTTTTATTAGGTTTTATGCTACCATTCGTTGAAGGTGTTGTCATCAATTTTTGCTTTAAGGGAGTATTTATAGAAAATTGTGAATCTGGCGCAGGTTCGAATTCAATTCCATAATCATTTGCTCTTGGTTGTTTTCTTCCTGATTTTTTGTCAATTTTTTTCTTGCTATTTTTTGAAAGGGCCCTTAAACTAACGACGTTATCTTTTTTTGTTGGTTGTAACCCTATACTCATTTTTGCAGCCAAAATATGAAAACAAGTAGATGAGGATTCGCATTGACATGTTTCTTTTGGAAAAAGAGTTACACAGTATTTTCCTTTCCTGCCATTTACAATAAACGCACCTTGTTGTGGAACCAAAGTAATTAAATTCTTGTCAACAATAAATCGTGCCAAACTTTGTTGACTGCTATCAGTCGGGTATTCTATGACAGGTTGTTGATTAGCTATTACCTCATTATTTTCTAATTTGACCTGATTAGTACTAGTGTTCTCATCAGACTTTGTTTGTTTTATGATTTCCTGTGAATTTAAATTGCCTAAAGGATCAGTGTCAGATTGGAAAGAATTAGACTGAAAAAGTGGCTTGTCGTTTTTTAAATATTCAATTACCTCATCTGGACTTACAATTCTTTTTGGAAAAATAACATCTGATGGTGAAATAAATGCTCTACTAAACTCTTTTTTCAAATGATAATTTCCTAAACCAGAACGTCCACGTAAAATTTCATAATTCTCAAAATTTTGTATGTAATAAAAACCCAAAGCCAGTAAATCTACTGGTAGCTCTTTCCAATCATTTTCTCTTTTTAAAACGGCATTCATACTTTCGGAAAGATTGTTTGTTATTCCAGAATAAGGATCAAACATGCCGGGATATTTTTCAATTAACCATTTACCAGAGTGATTTTGAATTGCCGGAGATATATGTTTATTGAAATGTTCTAAAACTACGGGAGTCCATTTTGATGTTAATTTCAATTTTGTTTCCAAAAATTCTTCTTCATTATCAGAATGCAACATCTGATTCAAATGATCTATATAAATTTTAATATTATCACTATCAACTTTGCCTTTTAACCAGAATTTAAAATCTTCCTTTATATGATTCCAACAAAACATAATCGGACAATTTGGAAAAGTATCTCGAATAGCTCTTTTTAAACCTGGTTCTTGGTCAATGACAAAAGGAATTTGTTTTTTATCTATTCTAGGAATTTTATCTTTCAAAAATTTAAACAAAACTTCATGCCATTTAGCGTGTTTACGTTCATGGATTAAAAATGCCAAAGGAACAAGTGGCGTTTCATCAAATATGACATGTTTGAAAACTATCGGTGATACATAACAATCGCCAAGTTTAAAAGTTGTGTCATAAACTAAGTAAACTGGGTCTTCAGTTTTAAGCTCAATTATATCTTTGAATGCGTTTATGATTTCGGGGAGTGCGACAACAGCGTAAAGATCTGGATATACTAAAACTTCAGAAACAAACCCATCTAACTGATATGCCAAAAGTACTAAATTATATATGTCATCTTTTGATAAGGCCTTTTCTTGTCTCTCTTTACTTAAAATATTTTTTACCTGTTTTGTATTTCGGGGATTTGCTACGGCTTGGTGTGACCCGTCTACATCGTTTGTACAAATCATTTTTTTATAAATCTTATGTGGATTACCCTCTTTCTCTTTAATGGTACCAATAACTGAAGGCATAGTACGAACAAATTCAGTATCATGTTTACTATTTCCATGCGGCATTGGTTGATATAAATCTTCGTTGCCTATATAATGAATGAGAACCAAATTTGGATTACTGTCTAACCAATAAGCTATACGTTTAAAATCTGATGTAGAACGAGGTCGCTTTCGACCACTTTTTGTTTCAAAACCAGGCAATCTTAGTTTAAAGTAACATTTGTTTAATTTTACACCTTCAATTTCAAAAACATATTTACCTTCATTAATCCAAGTGTACTGGTCGCATTTCCAGTCATTGGGATGTTTAGACTGAATGAGGTATATTTCACCACCATTAGGCTTTACAGGAGGAAGACAACCAATTTTTTCTTTAATGGGAATTTGAAGTATATTTTTTACCTTTTCATTTTCAAACATAACTGTAACACCAGTCAAATAAGGTAAAATACCATCCCCACGTTGTGGTGAAGAGGGAGGTGAAATAGATCGAACACTATAAATAGGGACTGATGGAATAGACTGAACACTAGAAATAGGGACTGATGGACTAGAATGGACACTAGAAATAGGGACTGATGGAATAGACTGAACACTAGAAATAGGGACTGATGAAATAGACTGAACACTAGAAATAGGTACTGATGAAATAGACTGAACACTAGAAATAGGTACTGATGAAATAGACTGAACACTAGAAATAGGTACTGATGGACTAGACTGAACACTAGAAATAGGGACTGATGGACTAGACTGAACACTAGAAATAGGTACACTAGAAATAGGGACTGATGGAATAGACTGAACACTAGAAATAGGGACTGATGAAATAGACTGAACACTAGAAATAGGGACTGATGGACTAGACTGAACACTAGAAATAGGTACACTAGAAATAGGGACTGATGGAATAGACTGAACACTAGAAATAGGTACTGATGAAATAGAATGAACACTAGAAATAGGGACTGATGAAATAGACTGAACACTAGAAATAGGGACTGATGGAATAGACTGAACACTAGAAATAGGTACTGATGAAATAGACTGAACACTAGAAATAGGTACTGATGAAATAGAATGAACACTAGAAATAGGTACTGATGAAATAGACTGAACACTAGAAATAGGTACTGATGAAATAGACTGAACACTAGAAATAGGGACTGATGAAATAGACTGAACACTAGAAATAGGTACTGATGAAATAGACTGAACACTAGAAATAGGGACTGATGAAATAGACTGAACACTAGAAATAGGTACTGATGGACTAGACTGAACACTAGAAATAGGGACTGATGGACTAGACTGAACACTAGAAATAGGTACTGATGGACTAGACTGAACACTAGAAATAGGTACTGATGAAATAGACTGAACACTAGAAATAGGTACTGATGGACTAGACTGAACACTAGAAATAGGGACTGATGGACTAGACTGAACACTAGAAATAGGGACTGATGGACTAGACTGAACACTAGAAAGAGGTACTGATGGACTAGACTGAACACTAGAAATAGGGACTGATGGAATAGGTTCATCTCTCAGGTATGAACGAAGGTAATGGAAGAAAGGAGTAGCATTCGAAATTAACCCCTTGTACTGCAGACTCCGGTGAGCCATGAGGTGTTGGCAAAACATGCCCCTACCCTCACCATTCTTACCTGTACCCCAATAACTGTCATTAACCATGTGTATCAGTTCAGATTTTACAGAGCCTAAAAGGCACTTTGCAAATTTTTCACACTGCAGATATTTTAGCCAGAAGAGGTTATACATAAAAACACCTCTAAACATTCGCCAATTTGATGAAATCTTATGATAAGATTTTGAAAGATGTTTTGCATCTTCAGCTGTCTTTGAATGCCGAATTTTTTCTGCCAAAGTAAAATGTGAATGCTCGACAGCTTTAACATACTGATACACATGTTCAGACGATGGGAAAGTCATACCTCTAAATACTAAGGTACATGGAAAAAAATTAGACAAAGGCGAAGACGACCCCTTAATGTAAATCGGAGGCTCTGTAAATGTACGCTTAGCCGCGGTCGGAGGTGAAAAGTCACGATCGCGTACTGGGGAATCAGGCGGTGTAACAACACGACCACGAGTGCGAACCGAATCACGAGATGGAGATACGACACGAGATGTAGATACGACACGAGATGGAGATACGACACGAGATGGAACTGGCATACGAGAGCGTACCGAAACACGAGATGGAGATACGACACGAGAAGGAACTGGCATACGAGAGCGAACCGAATCGCAAGATGGAGATACGACACGAGATGTAGATACGACACGAGATGGAGATACGACACGAGATGGAGATACGACACGAGATGGAACTGGCATACGAGAGCGTACCGAAACACGAGATGGAGATACGACACGAGAAGGAACTGGCACACGAGAGCGAACCGAATCACGAGATGGAGATACGACACGAGATGGAACTGGCATACGAGAGCGTACCGAAACACGAGATGGAGATACGACACGAGAAGGAACTGGCACACGAGAGCGAACCGAATCACGAGATGGAGATACGACACGAGATGGAACTGGCATACGAGAGCGTACCGAAACACGAGATGGAGATACGACACGAGAAGGAACTGGCATACGAGAGCGAACCGAATCGCAAGATGGAGATACGACACGAGATGTAGATACGACACGAGATGGAGATACGACACGAGATGGAGATACGACACGAGATGGAACTGGCATACGAGAGCGTACCGAAACACGAGATGGAGATACGACACGAGAAGGAACTGGCACACGAGAGCGAACCGAATCACGAGATGGAGATACGACACGAGATGGAACTGGCATACGAGAGCGTACCGAAACACGAGATGGAGATACGACACGAGAAGGAACTGGCACACGAGAGCGAACCGAATCACGAGATGGAGATACGACACGAGATGGAACTGGCATACGAGAGAGTACCGAAACACGAGATGGAGAGACGACACGAGAAGGAACTGGCATACGAGAGCGAACCGAATCGCAAGATGGAGATACGACACGAGATGTAGATACGACACGAGATGGAGATACGACACGAGATGGAGATACGACACGAGATGGAACTGGCATACGAGAGCGTACCGAAACACGAGATGGAGATACGACACGAGAAGGAACTGGCACACGAGAGCGAACCGAATCACGAGATGGAGATACGACACGAGATGGAACTGGCATACGAGAGCGTACCGAAACACGAGATGGAGATACGACACGAGAAGGAACTGGCACACGAGAGCGAACCGAATCACGAGATGGAGATACGACACGAGATGGAACTGGCATACGAGAGCGTACCGAAACACGAGATGGAGAGACGACACGAGAAGGAACTGGCATACGAGAGCGAACCGAATCACGAACTGGCGACAGTACCCATATACTTACTTCACGTGATGGTAGAGATGGAAAGTCGATAACGTTGTCAACTATCAATGGTTTGGTGTGAGTTGGTGGTTGTGTGAACCTTTGAGTTGGAACCTTTACTGCATCTGAGTATGGTGTTGGTTTTGGTAGTTGATTCTGTTGTGGAGTAGTACCAGTTGACTCTTGCTTGTAGTGGACTGAGTATGGTCTCATACTTGGTAATCTGATGAACGGTGTTGAAGTAGGTGGTCTACGGAGCCGACGGATCTCTGCCTCAAGGTTTCTAACCACAGTGGTAGCACCATCCCTGGTAAGATGAAGGCCGTCTTTACTCAACAGTAGGCGCTGGAGCTTGCCATCAACAACAAAGGAACGATGTGCAACATAGTTCACTCTGGGAACAGATTGAACTATGATGCGCAACTTGTTGTTGATGTAAGACGCCTTCCTGTTGACCAAAGAGAGAAATCTCATGGACTTCATCTTACCAGGGAACATGTCCTGACCGCGGGGTAGTAACCCAGAAAGCAGGATCTGGCATGTTGGGTTGAGTCTTAGTATACTCTCAACCAGACTCTGGTAATGAGTCAGAACATCAGCTGGGGTGTCATTCCACAGGTTGTTGGCTCCGATGTGAAGTACAACAATCCTGTAGTCGGGAACCCTGTGCCCTATGACACCCCACATCTGTTCTATGCGGTATCCTGAAAAAGAAACAACATCTACATTAGACAACTTTAAATACTGATCAAAATATTTAACTTGAGAATGACCTGCAATCAAAACACGTTTAGCCATGACAGATTTAAAAAAGCACTAAGAAATATATTAAAAAGTTAGAAAAAAGCACTAAAAAATAAATGAAAAGAGCACTGTGAACATATATACACTATTATATACACAAAGAACAAAAATTAATTAAATTAAATATGAAAATATCGAAATTTGAGATAGCACTAGTTTTTTTTTTTTTTTTTTTTTTTTTTTTTTTTTTTTTTCTTTTTTCTTAGATTACACTAGATAGCACTAGTCTCTATAACTTTCAATAAATATGATTAACTGTAATTTTTACGGTAAATATATATACACAAGGTGGCACGTGCTCAATTGTCACAACATAATTAGTCATGCTGATATCAACATGCCGATATTCATTAAAGGTGACACGTGCTCACTTGTGACAACATAATTAGTCCACATGCCGACATTCCTTACATACATGATGAGAGCGAAAAAGCTAATTATTAATCATTTAATATATAATTTATACTTGAATAATGCAATCAAACATAAATTAAATAAAATAATTAATAAGCATCACCTAATAAGATATAGCGTGTAAGGTAATTAAAAAATCTTCATAAAATTTAATATTAAGAGATAGATTCAAAATCATTAAAGAGAATGTCGGTCTACAATTTCCTATCTTTATTTGAATGTTTTGCTCATTAATTTTATTACATATTATTTATTATCTACTCAAATGTCTTAAAGCATCAATTGACAGACTTTGACCGGGCTTTTTATATTTTTGTGAATTTTACTTAAAAGTTGAAAATTTCGCTTCAATATTTGTGTACAAGGGGGCCTTCCGGTCAACTTTTTGCCCTTTTATAGTAATATATTTATTTTGTTCTTTATATCATATTATTTGTCATTTAAATATCTTTAAGAGTCAATTTACAGACTTTGACCGGGCTTTTTATATTTTTGTGAATTTTAATTCAAAGTTGAAAATTTCACTTCAATATTTGTGTACAAGGAGTCCTTCCGGTCAACTTTTTGCCCTTTTATAGTAATATATTTATTTTTGTCTTTATATCATATTATTTGTTATATAAATGTCTTTAAGAGTCAATTAACAGACTTTGACCGGGCTTTTTATATTTTTGTGAATTTTAATTCAAAGTTGAAAATTTCACTTCAATATTTGTGTACAAGGAGTCCTTCCGGTCAACTTTTAGCCCTTTTATAGTAATATATTTATTTTGTTCTTTATATCATATTATTTGTCATTTAAATATCTTTAAGAGTCAATTTACAGACTTTGACCGGGTTATAAGCTTTTTTGTGAATTTAAGTTTTAATGTTCAAAAATGTGTTGCCAGAGTCACACTAAGAAAGTCTTCCGGTCAACTTTTTGATAAAAAAATATATTCAAATATATTTTTTTTTTATTTTATCTTATAGACTATTATATTAGCTTTCAAAATCAGTTTTATTTATTAATTTAGCTTTAGTGGTTCCAAAGATATCTGTTATAATACACTCATTTTTCTCTTCCGCGTTTTTCATTTCCGCGTTTTAGACCCTCCCCCAAACAGGCATTCATAAGTGCTAACTATTGTGAAAAGAAGGGTTTTACCCATTTCATTTCAAAAACATATTCACTGAATTCCGAAGTTGCGACTCACCAGAACCTAGTGACGCGACAAGTTGTCCTATGTCATACCTTACTGTTTTACGCTATACTGAGAATAGTTTGATGGTTTCAGATTTCTGGTTGTCTCTGTTCAATTTATTTACCCATTTTATAGAAACAGGCAGATATAGAGTTTGGCCAATTTAATTCATCCTATGGTTGAAGAACTCATGTTTGTGTTGCTGATTTGCTGTCTCATTTATGTATTTCCACGTCATCTTACATTTGATATTACCTTGTAAATTGAAAATCAAATAAGCAAAAAGGATAAAGGGCAAATATAGATAGCATAAAAATATCATTGAATGTTCTAAGAAGTTCAAATGAAGTGTACTTGTGATATATATCAACAAACTTACCATCTGTTTCATCTTCGTCCATCTTGTAATGCGTTCTGTCCAATTACAAACGATGATTTCTTGTCTAGCCAGGTCAAAATTAAGGTCGTACACAGTTTAATTAATGTACATGTAGCAGACAATATAACACGTGTTTCTTTGAATTTCAATCCTTTTCTCAATCACATTTAATAATATACCACCTCATACTTAAAACTAGATAGCAGGAGTTTTTTTCAGATAATATAGAAACTGTATTACATAAAAAGTAAAAGATTTGAAATAATTCAATGTTAATATGTATACACGATGCATTTATACAATATTACAAAGATTTTTATTGATTCCTAATAATAATTGATAAACTTGAACATTATATCGGCTTAAATCCAAAATTGGAGTTGTGATCTTTCATATTTTAAATTCAAACTTTGAAAGTACTTTTTATTGTAATTTCACCTATTATAGTTTTAAAACGAATAAGTTTTAAAACTGTTGTCCATGTCACGCGTAACTATTCGGTTTCGTAAATGGTTGAAAACTTATGATGTCTTCTTAATATCCTTTGGTTAGTTTTGTAGTTGTTGGGTTACTGTATCGTGGACCTATAACCCCACATCTCCTTTTATTCAGCATTAACTAGTTCAAAATTTACAATAAAGAAAAACCAACAAATGAATAGTTTTCTAGAAAAGAAAATGAAAAACAAGAATTACTTTTTGACTGGCTGCCACTTTTGAATAGAAGTCTTTAGCTATTTAGTTAGTGATGCCGCTCATGATATCCCCGGTAGAGTCAAGCATGGACATATGGACAAACGATTATATGTGAAACAGAAGCAAAGTTTTATCTTTTTTTTTGTTAAATTATATCGAAAGCTAGTTTAAAAGAGCAGTGACTTTTAAATTTATATTGTAGAAAACTTACGAAAAGTAACATGACATGTTTAACATACATTTGTACGCTTTGACGATTATACCCACTAAATTTGGTTAAACAGGCTTTTTTTCTTCTCAGACAGTTAATATATAGTGTAACTTAGTTCAATAACAGGCGCTATCAATCAACTTTTCAGTATTAAAAGTGAAACACATATATATTTATTTCGATCTAAACCATGACAATCTTGACCAAAACCATGACGAATTTCTAGACTCTTAACCGAACCATGTCAATCGCTTAACCAAACCATAGCAATTCCGATATCTTGCTCATTCTGCGTTAATTTCGTGAAACAACAATTCCAATATAGATCGTTTGACCTCCAATACAGATTCAAGCATCTTATTTGCTTTTTATCTGCTCGTGTGAATAGAACTGAGGCAATAGTTTAGGGAAGCAACATAAATTAACCATGTCAAACTTATCCAAACTATGACAAAATCACTGTACTAAACGCTCCTCGATATGACGACCTTACTACCCGTGTGGATGGCAACATATTTTCTTTTTTCTCTTCTCTTCTTTATGTACATAAAACTATAAGAAAATTTGTGTATTACTTTCCAGCTTATGCCCGGGTGAGGTTAAACGTGCTGGTATAATATTCATTTTGATTTAGAATATTACTAAAAGCAATATGCGTTTAACAGTCAGATCACTAAAAAGTGAAACCCCAAAATACCGAAATGTCCAGCATTTCATTCAACATACTGTTGATCAGAGTTTGTGTCTATATTTCTCCTTATAATGTAAGTGAGCGTTAGCAGAAAAATTACTTGCATACACTTGAAATAAAGATAAATGAAAATATATAGAAAATGCCAAGTTAACAAATAAATAGGCGGTTTATGCATGACCTTTTAGAATAATGAAGGATGTAAGAATACAATTTTGGTCTATCAAGAGTGGACAAAGATCAGTGTGGATAAAATTGATCGGTTTAAATAGTTTGACAGTGTTTATGACAAGTCCCTTTTCTGTGGGATTTGTTATTCTCTAGGATTTTATGTTAATCTGTGCTCCATAGTAAAAGATATTCTGAATTTTAGAGTACTACGAAATACGGGGTGCCGAACGGGACTCTTGTGGTCTTTTACTCGAAGTTAAATTTTGTACGGACAATAGTACGTTTTGTTTAACAAAAATTAGTTCAGTTTAATAAGTTAGTTTGCATTCTACAGATTTAAATTTTGTCATACAAAATTATCGTTGAATGGACAAAATATACTCTTGCCATGGCAAATTCTTTTGTGTATCATTCAGTTGCGGATCCAAATTTGCATATACAATTGACTTTTGTGACAGAAGTCAATTTTGTGTTAAAGTTTCACTTCTGTCTACCAAAAAAAAAATTTGTCTTCACATAAAATGATTTTAATAACAGAATTACATAGTGCTTATTTATTCAACATGTGTGTTATAATTTCCATATCAGAAAACAAAAGTCAATTTTGTGCCCAAAAAAGTTCTCATTTGCACACCTATTTGACAAAATTGAATTTTGTTATGACAAAAATGAATTTTGTTTACAAAAAAGAATTTTGTCTACAAAAAAGAATTTTGTCTACAAAAAAGAATTTTGTCTACAAAAAATAATTTTGTCTACAAAAAAGAATTTTGTCGACATAAAAGAATTTTGTCTACAAAAAAGAGTTTTGTAATTACAAAATTGAAGTTCTCATAAAAAAAAGAAGGACGGAACATAGAAAAATAAAGAATAAACAACATGAACCCCACCCAAAAGTAGAGGTGATCTCAGGTGCTCCGGAAGGGTAAGCAGATCCAAACAAGTCTGTATATATAGTGTTGTAAGACAGAATGATTTTGTTAAGACAGAATGGAAGTTTCTCAAACACTCAAAATTAGGAATGCCGTGTATTCAAAAAACTTATTTTTAATGTTCAAGACTATCATGGAAAAAACATTATTTGTCAAAATCATTTGATACGAATTTTATGTGCCATATTTCTGAGAAACTGTATGTATGTACCTGTCGTATGTTTCAACTTATGGTCCATAGTGATGATCATTATGTAGTTCATTAGTGAAGGACTTACCCTTAAATAGTGGATTTCTTTTAAGTGTTCGAAATCTGTTTCTAAGAAAAAAAACTATGTGTGTATGTTAGTCTTATAGTTCTAAGTGATGACAAACCTCGGTTGATGCATCGGTGAGTTAGATATACTTCTGTTTTGTAATTTCAATTCTTTCTTTGAAAACCTATTCTGCCTTGACTCTATAGGCCTTGATGAAGTTCTAATGAACATAAAATAATATACTTTGATTACCACCGTCATAATCTGTCTGCGTTCCAAGATAACAAATGTATTATTTGGTTTATAAATCTGTAATCCAACTTTTGTGTCTTAAAGCAATTCTATGGGTGCCCTGAAACAAACGTTTTATAATCTTCACTGGTCTGAATATTTAGCATATAACATAAATATCATATAATATTAAAAAAGGCGACAGGATATACTGCTGTTCAAAAGTCATGAATCGTCTAGGAGAAAACAAATCCGGGTTACAAACGAAAACTGAGGGAAACACACAAACTATAAGAGGGAAACAACGGAACAACAAAAACATTGAACTGCAACAAAAGCAAACGCCAACTAATATAGAAACAGACTTGGTATATGACCTTGTATGGAAAAAAAGTGATTTGAACCTGGTTTGATTGCTAGCCAAACCTCCCTCTTATTTTGCAATAAAAAAATATATATATTTAACGAGAACACTGCGTGACAGGCATACAGTACAAGCAAACGGAAGAACACACAGCCTAGGTAAATGCATAAATAATTAATACAACAGTACATAACAACATGTTAGCCGCAAAAAAACAACGGTAATCTCCAAAAACGACAGCACTGGACACCACAATCTGCGCTTCAGATGACTACATACCGGTATACAACTTATTAAATCAAATGTAGATAACCTATAGCTTTATGACAATCAGGATAAAATACATTTCAAACTAATTCTAATTTTCAAAAAATAACTATTTAATTGTACTCATTGTATGACATTATTTCCCGTCACTTTTGTATTTTACATTTGCTTCGGAAAGAGATTTACAATAGACAATAGACATTGAACAATAGACAATAGACAATAACACACGCACTACAATTATGCAAATTGGTAAAGGAACATTCTCAGTACATTGAAGTATAATAAATAAAGGATATGACTGGAAACTAGCATAGAAATAGGGTGTCTACATGTGTTTTCACTGCATTTCATGCCATACTATTTTTGTAATATATCATGTCGAGATATTTAAAAGGAGGGTCAATTAAGCACTAATCATAACGACAAAAAGAGATGAATTCAGCTTCTCAATTTTAAATTTTCCATTTCTATGTAGCAACATTCCTCTGTGGACGAGTGGTATACTTAACCAAATTGTTGTAACGCTAGCCTCTCACCACTGATGTTGTGAGTTTGAATCACTCACGTGGCAAGTAGGCTCAACTCAAATCTCTTAATTGAATAGGATTGATAGTTTTCCTACCAAAGGTTGGTGATTCTCTCCAGTATCTCAAGCTTCCTGAACCAATAAAAATTTACCGCCACGAAATTGCTATATAGTGCTGAGAGTGGCATTAGACGCTAATCAGTCTATTTAGATATACCGACGAAATAGAGAGGTTTTTAGTACAGAAATCTATGACAGATGATACAATTTGATTTTTATGATTAAGTTTTCTTAACTTATTCGGTATTCAAGAACGTGAAGCTGCTACATAGACTATATTAAACGTCACCATATATGAGCAGACATTTGACGAATCAGGGTTATATCAAAGAACGTATCGTCTTTAAAAAAAAAAGGTTTATTGGAAGAAACCAACAAGACCTTGTGACAAATATTTCGTATCAACGTTAACTTCACAAATTATACATGAAGGTCTTGAAGAGTAGATTCTAGATACTGACTTAGTTTATTATATTAATTAAGTGTTATAGTGTTCTTTTTATTTGTCATGAATATTTTTAACCTTTCCGGTTGAGTCCCTTTTATGAAGTAGCTTATTGACGTGGTCTGCAATTTATACATCCAGGCATTATGGTATTGTGCTATCCTCATCTTTTGTATTCTTGTCTTTCAATTGTGCTTGTTTGCTTAATCTATATAGTGGTTATTTGGCTTTTTTTTAAAACCTAAGCACCAAAATTGAAATGAGGTAGATGTAAGCAATAATAGGCAATAATACGGCCTTCAACAATGAGTAAACATATACCGAACAGTCGATTAAAGAAGGCACAGACATAAAAAAGCTAACAGCCTCATCAATACGTTTTACGGCCGCCATCCTTAATTGGTTGATCATTATGGAATATCCACAGATGATAGCGGATATGTTACTAATGTCGAGTTAGACTTATTGCCTGATTTGTACTAAAACACGACGGACCACATATTGAGCAGGATCTGTGAACCCTTTCGAAGTAACTGAAATCACTCCCAGTTTTTGGTGGTGTTCTTGTGGATCCGTCTTTTGTTTTCTATGTTCTGTTTTGTGTACTTTTTTGTCTGTTTTTCTTTTCATTTCAAGCCAGGTCATTAGCAGTTTATTTTCGACCTATGAATTAATGAGTGTGTATCTTGTTCCTCTCTTTTATAACAAAACATTTTACGAAAACACTGAACCACAGGCTCATGGCTTGGGACAAGGAAAAAAATGAATATGATGGAGAAATACACACCATCCCTCTTTTAACCTGGGGCAGTGGTTTTGAAGTCAAACATTAGTACAGTTGAAAAAGGCTTAATCTATAAGATCGATACAAAGCAGGAAAAACAGCAAACAAAATCACTGATCGGATGTTGCAGATTGTATCCATCGGATCCCAGTGATCGTGATATAAGGCTAAAACACATTCTGTATATATATAATTCGTCCTAATATCAGGAAAACAATGTTAGATCTGAAAATTGCGGAGGCAAATTTTTGTTCTTTTGTCTCATTTGTGTAAAAATATTTGAATAACATATGACGTCGATTGTCACTGGTTCAAACGTTCTTATAATATAATTATTTCTGTGACTGCTTCCCATATGAATTTTGTAAGATCCTCTACGAAAGATAATTCAGCTGGTTTGTAAAATTTCAATCTTCATGCCTTATTTATCATGTACTGTGTTAAGTCGATAGATTAAAACTGAGAAGGAAAGGTAACCCTGCCATCGAAAGCATTTTTTTTTTTTGGAGAACCTCGGTAGTCTAGCTCGTCGGGCATAGTGCTAGGCGATTTGGTGCCACAATATGACAGTAGCATGAGTTCAAATATCTTCCAGGGAAGAACAATATTATGATTTTATTTGATGAATGAATCAGTAAAAAGTTTCAAAATTTAATTGCCATTTATACTTGATTGTTTTTAAAATTTTACAAAAAGCTCTTGTATGTTATTGATTGATTTAAAAGGTGCAAGCTTAACATTCAGTCTTAATGTTTTTGCGACATCAAACAATATATGATACAGTGGTTGCGATCAACGAACACCTTATTTTCTGTACGTGTATGGTAAGTTATAATCGCTTGAAACTGCTACGGATATATTTTGTGTAGAAAAAAATCACATTGAGAAAGGTTCAGATAGTTTTATTTTTATCTAAAAAACAAAACAATGACATTACATCTCATAATTTTAAAGACAAGACAAGATACTTACAAACAAAGTTATGTTTAAGTGCTCCCTTTTTTCAGTTTATTTAACACAAATTCGTAAAACAAATAGTTGCTTTCAAATAACCGTATAACTAATACGACAAATAGTGTTTTGTAGTTATTTTTTTTTAACTTGATTTTTAAAGCTATGATTATTTTTTAATATTGAGTTTTTTGGTTTTCTAATGAGAAATTGAAAGAGAGAATATAAAAACACTGACATGTGAAGGAAACAATACATGTAGTTTATTCTAAATGGTATTCAGAAAAAAAATCTTTAAGGGAAGTGAAAAAATGATATGTTTACTATTTTGCATCAGTATTGGTCTTGCGGGTATTTTCTTATTTACACTGCTGTTTTGATTGTTAGTTTAAACTGCGGATTAGCTTTATCGTTTTTTTTTTTCAAATACAGCTAATGTGTAATGGCGTTGCTTTGACACGTTTAAGATGACATGCTCTTTATACTGATATTGAAACACATGTACGATGTTGCAACATAATTTATTTGGTAACTAAAAAAGTTATAGTGTGTTATAATAGTTAACAGGAATCTTCTATACACCGTGTCAACTAGCTCAGCGGACCATTCTTTTTTTGAAATTACATAATTTTGAAATTCAATGAGTGCACGTATAAGTTTTATTTATAACGTGTTTTGTTTTCAAATATCATTTTGATGACATCTCAGCAAAATTTAGAATCAATTGATGGTGCTCGCTTCGAATGCGGAATGTTATGGGTTTGATAAGCGGCAGGTGAAACCAGAAATTTATATAATCTTATATAAAAAAGAAGATGTGGTATGATTGCTAATGAGACAACTCTCCACATGAGACCAAAATGACACAGAAATTAACATTATAGGTCACTGTACGGCTTTCATCAATGAGCAAAGCCCATACCGCATAGTCAGCTATAAAAGGCCCCTAAATGACTGTATAAAACAATTTTAAACGAGAAAACTGACGGCCTAATCAATGTACAAAAAAATTAACGAAAAACAAATATGTAACTCATAAAGTAACGTCAACTACTGAATAACAGGCACCTGGTCCGAGACCACAGTTATTTCGTAGTGCATTTTCTTTAGGAACAAATGAAAATTAAAAAAATCTCACCTGCGCTTTCTTAATAATATTTTTACAGTGTGTTGTACTACTTTTGGGACAAATTATATCAAATTTATAGAAAACTACATCAGCTCTAACTCAAAATATGGACAATTTTTTGTTAAGGAGGTTTTGGAATCTTTTGACAGCTTCCAAAATGCTAATTTTTAACCTTTTTAGCTGGACCAAATCACTACTTGACTTTCAAATTCATGACCCACATTTTTTTACAGTGTAGTTTCATCACCCTACTTGCTATATGAGGCATTAAACATGAAAAAATAATATTGGAATCGCTCCAAAAAAAATTGGCAAGTAACACACTGTCCACACTAGGGACTATATTTGTGGACACCGAATATCAAAGGACGATAACTGTGAACTCGGACCACCTGTCTTGGGACAGGCAAATACATAGAGAACGTGGCGGGGTTGAACATGTTAGCATGTTTAGGCTAACCCTTTTGTACAACCAAAATAACCGCAAACTACCGTAGCATCCTCTTTTGAGGATTTGTAAAATGTGTACTGATCGAGGAATTGGTGATTTGCATTATCTATTAAACTTATACAACTCTTTTTTTTGCTTGTTATTTCCTCATATTGATTTAAAAACGTAATGAAATTGAATTTAAAAAAAATAAATTTGAGAACGAACTCGATATTACAACAAATGTCATGAATGAATAGCTTCTTTAATTTTTTCCCAGAATACAATATTTCCTTCTTCGTCATTGGGATATTCAATGTAAGACTGTTTCTCTATAAGTTCCAGCATCATAAGTGGCATTTCTTTTGGTTGAATTTGCTCCAGAAATACTAGGAAAATTACATTTCTTCCATCCCGAGAATAAATGTTTTCCATTCGGGCCATATTAAATTCAAACATACAGTAGTAAGACTCAAAAAACTTTCTTGTTATTATACAAACCGTCTTTCTGCTGTCATGGATAGCGTTTGTAATGTTGACTGTTATCTCTTGGCCTGGTATGAAGTCTCGTTGGTGTACGCATAATTTAGCGTTCCCTTCTGTTTCTAAATTTGCAATGCAATCTTTTAATACAAATGCTCTATCATCATCACAATACGATATAAAAGCATCGTAAGTGTATTCGCCGTTGTCTATGAAAACCTTGTAATTGTAGTGTTTACTTTTGGCAAGGTAAAACATGTATCGAAGTTTCCATCTGTACTTATACACTAAAGCCAAAATAAGAATGGCTAAGATAACTACCAATAATATAGCCAAAACAATTGCTAAGTACGTATATGTACTACACTCATTCTGTAGTCATTTTATTATTGAATCTATCGGTTTAAACTTACAAGGGCGCCATCTATTAAAGAACACTTATCATTTAGCAGCAACCAGCAACTCAACTCTTGTTTCGGAAATCCACTTGAGAAATGACAATGTGATGCAGGTACATTGTAATGCATTATTTCGTAAATTGATAGTAAAGAACGTCTTTTTAGACAGACCGTCGAATAATGACATTGCTTTCTCGTCTAATGTCGTAAAATTGTTTGTTGATAAATCCAAATATCGAAGACTCTTCAGTCGAGAAACATCAAAAGTAACCTTTTGCAACTTGTTATGACTAAGATTGATATGTTTTAAATTTGGTTGGCCCTTGAATACTATAAATGTAAGCTTTTCAATACTATTCGCTGATAAATCTATGTACTCAATACTGCTAGATTCTTTCGACAGTTTATAACTATGAGTACTAAGAAATCCTCCTAGATGATTATTTTGTAGACTGAGATTTCGAATATTTCCTAAATCTAACGAAAACTTTTCGAGTTTATTGCTGGAAAGTTTCAGCGCTTGTAAACTTGAAGGAGGAGGATCGAGTTTAGATACGGGAAAACTTTCTCCAAGTTTATTTTCAGTCATCAGCAGTTCTTTTAAAGACGAGTTCTGCAAATTTCTACTTATCGGATTCCATGGATAGTAACGGTCTTCAAAACCCTCTGCAAAAGTGTTTTGAAATGACAATGTTTCGACTGGAGTCAGCCTCAATTCATTTGTAAAGTTATTAAGATATGGAAGTAGCGTGTCAACTAAACGATGAACGTAAAATTCTTTGATGTTCTTCAAACTTCGATGTCCACCAGGTGTGATATGAATCTTACACTTTTCGTCAAATGAAATATGTGTTAAAAGTGGCATATACTCGAAGATTTGTGCATTGATCAGTAAATCATCACACGCGCCTACATTTAAAGAACGAAGATGAATTAAATATTTATATCCTTCACCAAATATATCACGTTTTTGATACATTGCAGGAACATCTATTTCCAATTTCTCCAGTGAATTTCAAATGGGATATCGTTTTATCTGAGAAAATAGAACTAACAGCTGCCATGAAAATTTTACTTTTAATGCAAAGACGTCTTAGTGATACCAATGGGATGAAACTTTCGTTTGGAAATTTTGTATATTCTAAAGGATTGTAATTTAAGTTTAACTCATTCAGTTTTCCTAATCCACCAAAAGAGTGTAATTTTATACCTTTGATTTTGTTGTATGATAAATCCAAGATTGACAGATTCGATAAAGACTGATATGCGTTATCGCTTATTACGCGTATACGGTTATTTTGCAGATTTAAAATGTAAGTATTCGGTGGACATTTTGGAATTTTCGACATTTTACCGTTTGTGCAATCCACATGT
Source organism: Mytilus edulis (assembly GCF_963676685.1). NCBI lineage: Eukaryota > Metazoa > Mollusca > Bivalvia > Mytilida > Mytilidae > Mytilus > Mytilus edulis. The sequence continues at coordinate 52,905,371 of NC_092346.1, read as the reverse complement.
AAGTTTTCTGTTCCTACTTCATTATAGCAGCGGCAATGTATATTGAATGTACACACATAAGACAAGGCCACAGTGGAATCCGTCGTGACACATAAGAAAGTGGATACAAGTAACAAATTAACAATTGCAATCTGCATTGTCTTTTCTGTTTACTAAGTAACCTGTGAAATATAAAATTATTGATATAACAATCCTTACAGGGGATACTGTGTTCCACTGTAAGTCTAACAAGTAGACCGAATGTCTTCGGCTTGACCCAAAAAAATTTAAAATTTATCAGCTGTCTTTAACATTGTCATTACAAAAACATGACTTTCCATATTTTTTAATTATGAAGATGCAGGTGGGAAAAATTTCTAGCTGTTACATGTGTGTTAAATTTTTTGTAAACTTTGGATAAATTGTTTTAATGAGACTTTTCAAACAGCTTAGAAACGCAACATTACAATCCAACATACATGAAGTAAATTATTGTAATGTTTACCTTGAAGAGAAGAAAGTTGTATGTATATTTACATACATTACAATTATATCAGCATGTATTACATGAATGTGAACAACAGCTGAGGAATACTTACTTGCTGGTTGTAATAACCTGAATAGGAAGAGAACTATATCTACAACAGAAAGTTGAAACGAGGATGTTTTTTTTAAATTGAATTTTAATTAATTTTCTTTCACTTCCTGTAACTACCTAATGACCGATAATTACACAAAAGAATTGTTTTTTTTTTAATTTGTTTGAAGAATAATGTTAACATATAGGACACAAGTGTTTTGTTTCATACTTTACCATGTTTTCGTCGATCATGACAGTTGTTGGTAGATGACTTACACGAACTCCGAGGAAAAGTTTATACATTAAAGGCAGTAGTCAACAACTGTTTAAAAGTTATAAATCAATTATGAGAAAATAAATCAGGGCTGAAACCTAATACCGAGGTAAACACATAGACTTTAAGAAGAAAACATCAGAACACTGAACTGAAAAAAAACAACACAAAAGTTTTTTTGAAACAGACTATTTGTGAACAGCTGCCACAGTTCTACCTTCGTACAGGAATATTGTGGTTAAACCTGCTTTTATTGCTAGTCCAACCTCGATATGTCCAGCTCCTAATTTTCCTGTGTCTTTCGTAAAAAAAGTGTAAATTGATAAAACAAACGCTATTAAAGGAACTTTCAAATGAATAACACATTACAATATGATATATACAATCCCTAACGATGTCTGATAATCAACTGACACTATACGGGGTAACCTTATTTTATTAGAATTTAATCCTCCATTCTTCGATGTTTCTATCTGTGAACAAAGAAAGGGTACATAACAACGGAAAATAAAATAAGTATAGATAAAGCATTTAAGTGATGAAAATGAAATAGATATAAAAACATCCGTAAAATCAGAATAAAAAGTCAATGACGTACTAGAGAAACAACACTCACTTTAAAACAATTAAAGGTACTTTACTTAAGAGGATAAAACTTCACTCATGCCAAGTATTTCTTTATTCGAAACAAAGATAAATTCTGCACAATTTTTTGAAAAGTGCAAATTTAACAAAGACTTGTATGGGAACGTCAATAGTGGTATTACACCTTACAACTGATAAAAGTATTTCGGGCAGCAGTTAAAAGTTTCATCTATCAATATTGCGGACATATCGTTGCAAAGGCATTCAATATTAATTTGTTTAGAAAAAATAAGTATACCTTTCTCGCAAATATCTGCACTGACCTTTCGATATGTATGGCCAGTATTTACTCACCGATGTTAATAAAATTAACGGTACCAATTTTCTTGCACCAGATGCGCATTTCGACAATACATGTCTCTTCAGTGATGCTCGTGGCCAAAATATTTGAAATCAAAAGCTTATATAAAAGATGAAGAGCTATATACTGTAAATAGAATTATAAACAAGTTTAAAATCGGCGAAAATGAAAGAATGAAAAAATTAAAAATCGAAAGGAGCAGTTAAATTCAAATGTCGTTTTTGTTTAATTTAATGGAATCAAAAATGAATTTCAAAAGATTAAAAAGAAAAACACGAATGGACGATTTTATACTCATCATAATAGTTATCAAAGGTACCAGGATTATAATTTAGTACGCCATAAGCATTAAGTACTTCTTCAATACATTTTCAATTTCAAAAAAGTAAAACTTACTGTAAATGTGTTGACTGTTATAACCTGTACGTGTAGCGACTATCTCATTTAAAAAAACAGAAAATATTCAAAACTGAAAATTATACTGGTCGAACTTCCTTTATTCAATTATGCAAATGTTGAAGTTGACATAGCAACACTTTAAGTAAAAAAACTATGCAACATTTCAAAGTCAATGAATTCTAGTTCTGAAATGTACCATTACACTACGAGTGTATACCACATATAATGAAATATAATCAAAGATTCCCCTTCAACTACTTGACCTTGTAAACTTTTCAGAGGTTTCAAAATCACTGAACCACAACTAAAAGAGGGTTTGGGTTATAATCCCCATGGAGAAAGGATGAAACCAAATAATCTACCTGGACATGAGATGTTCGTACGCTTAATCGAATGCATACCAAATATTAATGTACCATCATTGATTCATCTAAAACTGACATAATCATAAACTTTATCAAGCAACTTTGCAAAACTTCAAAGTTCATAAACATCGTCGTAGAGGGATTGAACCAAATAACCTTCATGTACCAAGTCAGGGAAATGACCATTGTTATATTATACTTCGTTTCTGTGTGTGTTATATTTCAATGGTATGTTTCTGTTGTGCCGTTGTTCTCTTATATTTGATGCGTTTCCCTCAGTTTTGGTTTGTGACTCGGACTTGTTTTTTCTTTATCGATTTATGAATTTCAAACAGTGGTATACTACTGTTGCCTTTATAAGGTTCTATTGTTTCTTATTGTTACATGATTTTTTTTTTCTGGCCGGTCAAGACAATAATCAATACTTCAATATTTGTTCATGTATACGCCTAGAATTTCTTTTTATATTAATATCAGAGGTTACACATAGATGGAAATATAGCTCTGAATATTGCACTTCTGAAAAAACATACAATGAATATATATACGAAGTTTTGTTAGCGATTACATCTTGGAATAGAAAATTCTCACCTTTGAATATCTTAAAGTTGTAAGTTATAAATAAATGCTGTACTAAAAATCCGCCCTCTTCCCTCTTTATTGTGTTGCGTTTTTTCTGAGAATTCGGTTACAACAATTACAACTGTATTTATATTGATAAAAGGCATTTCTCTATGATATGACACACGGATTCCATCGTTAGGTAAAAACAATATTCTATGAATATTAAGCATCTTCTCAAGTGGTGTGTCTTGTGAAACAACTATTTTTACAAAGTGCAACCTCAAAGGAACATACAATTATACCAGACATCCATAGATAATTTTGTTCTCGCCATTAAAATAAGCATTGTCACAATAGTTGATATTTAATCCTCCTAAGGTTGTAAGAGCACTAATTAAAAGACAAGAATCATATGCGGTTGAACGTTCACTAGATGCAGCAAGCAATATTGTGCAATAAAGGAAACAAATGCATTTTAAGAACATTGAGGTGTTCAGTAGCGGCTTTCAGGAATCGTAGCTGTGTTAATTCTTACATATGAATGCACAGTATAATCGATATTTGAACAAAACATCGAACTTATACACGTTGATAGGGAACGGTCTGAACTTGCTATGAAGTGTTAACTTTTGCTGTGTATCGAAGGTTAAACTGTGCTTTGCGATATTAGAATAGCAAATGTATTGAACAAAAATGAGATTAAATGGTGTACGCTTGTGATAACATGACTCTTTTATCTTATCTTAGGTTCAAAGTTAAGAATTAAGTCATACATCCTTGTTTCAGTTTCCTGTAAAATTTATTTTGGACCATTGTTCTTGGTTACCTGGACATACTCTATCTGAATGATCATGTATTTGTGGGTTTGTTTTTAATGAGAACAAATACTTGCCCGACTTTCTTCATTTTTTTTATAGATGAAAAATATCCAGGCATGCGTTTTCATTAGACGTTTTAAGTCTTGTTATAAGTGTTCGATCGCCCATAACAAATTTCAAATTGGACATAAATTGTCGACCAAGTAATCATCAGTATTATTGAATTCTAGAATAAAGATTTAAGGGACGGATTTTTATTCAATCTAACGTGTCTAGTTAATGACATATATAGAGCATTATACCAACATTTCAATAAAGTTGTTCTTTGTACAAGATACAATGCTATCTACCAAAACTCTGTATGTATAAATTCAACCATTGCATTGTTTTACAATGAAGCAATACCTTCCATTTTAAATCCACGACTTTCCGCATCAAGCAGATAAAATTGTTAGAGTGTATACTTGTAAGTTTTGTGCGAAATAAGTTATATTCGGGAATAAAGAAGTTCGGACAATAACCAGATTCAATCCAATCAATTAGCCTTCCTAGACACATCTCCAAACATTCAAGAAGACACTCTGGACGCCAAGTATCTGAATCTGTTTCCTCTGAAATCCAGAATATTAACATCTTCATGACATACGACGATACAATATCTTCACCAGGGAATCGTGGTTCTATGTATTCTTTTAGTATTATCTTAAGAAGGATATAACATTGTTTTTGACAGTCACTAAGAGATTCTGTTAGAATCTTTTCCATGGCCCCATAACCGAGTCTAAACTCAACCTCTGTAAATTCATCAGAAGAAATTTTTGAAGGCAGACTTATTACATGACAACCTTGTTCTAACGCTTTTTCTATAGTGCTTTGTGATGGCCATGTTTTACGTGTTCGTTTTGCCCATTTTTGTAACACTGGAGGTAGTGTTTTACATTTGAAAGCATCCACGATATCAACATCAAATATCCAAAAATATGTCTGTTTAAATGCTGGTCCATGTGGTATCCAGTGTGGCAGGAATCGATTAATAAAAGGGAAGGATGTTAAACCACTCTTCGCCCTCTGTTCATTAATATTTCGGCAAGACAAGCATTTGTATCCTTTGATATCTACAAGATTCCATTCAGCATCTGTAACTTGTTTAGTCAGTCCATTTACCCTTACAAAAGGAAAAGAAGTTGAATCTGACGGCACATATTTTTCCACAAAAGCAACTTTTTGGTAGGCTCGTAGCCAACAGCATCCCGGTGGTATAGCATTATCCTCTGTAAAAATAACTAGTTCCATGGTACACGAATTGTTCATTGTCATTTCAGGGCTTGAATTAACAGATATGTTATCCAATATTATATCAACATCTGATGTGGACATAGAAAGACTATCAGCATAGCTGCCAGTCACTCTTCCCCAGGGTCCACATAATCGTTCATATATCCCATGGTAAATGTCAATCAGTTTCAATTTTAAAGGTGGTGTTGCTATTATCTTTGCAATAAACTCGCTAACCTTTATTGATATGTCTGCTTCTTGTTCTTTCGTCTTCACATACTTGTCCTTTATAACAGTGCTTTCTTTTGATAGCAGAGAGCCCATACTACAACTGTAAATAAATTATCAATATTGTTGTATATTTAATATATATCAACCCAATCGAACAGCCTTGATGCTAGTATTCAGTTAAGCTACCACTTCGAGCTTGTAAAAGATGACATATTTCCCTTTAAAATGTGTCAAAACATTTCAAGATTCCTTTTTTCAAATATCTTTGGAAAATTTTACGAAAGGTTAAAAGTATTTATATGATTTTTATGTTGGATTTAGTCAGAAAGGAAATATGGATATACACAAACATTTTCCTCTTAATCTTTCGACTTTAACCTTTAGGAAGAAACTTATTTCTAAATATCGAATGATACAATTTCCGTCAGAACAAAACGTATCACCGGGAATTCTTAAAGATAACAAAAACTATCAAACAAATTCAAGAAAAATTTAAGAAAAATTAAAATCGGTTAGTCCCTTATCAAATGGCAAAAATCAAACAAAAGAGTAGATTTTATCTCCTGCCTCCATGTGACCAAATCCGCACGGGTTACTTTCTATCTTAGTGTTATTACATTGACAAAATATTATGAATTGGAAAACTCAGAACATTGTTTTGTATAGATATATGCCAGTTTCGAAGCACTGACTGATGATAGAGTGGCACCATGTGGACCTTAAAGAATACCCTTGTCTTTTTATATCAAGTAATCTATATCATCACCATGAAAATTAACCAATATGCCAAATAATATATGTCGGAAATTGCATTTCAGAGCCCACGACTCTCCTTTGGTTCATCTAGAATATGTGTGTTCTGTGGGAGATAATTAAATTGATTTCATCTGTTTTAACTGGACATCTAACAAGGTAATAAAGCCTTGTGCATATCGAAACATTGACTTCTGTGGGGGTATGGTACAATAAAAGAATGTAAGAAACCTCTCTTCATTTCATTTTAGATATATAGATTCCTAAACTGCAACAAGTGTATTACGATATTTCTACACTCGAGAGAGTTATATTTTATCATTTAAAGCGAGAGGTTTGTCGAGCTTTTTAAATAATTAAATAATTGAAATTAAACTGTCAAGAGTGGAGACATAACGTAATGTACGGGTTATAGTGTCGGAATCTGTTTCCTGATGATTTTTATCCTTCGTTCTCACAGATTTTCAGAATATTGTGTTCCTTTTATGCGACGTCATCAGGTATGTTCACCTTTTTGAATGACGTCACAATAGGAAAATTTAGAAGAAAACAAAACATTTTAACGTCATACAACATTTCGACTAATCATTTGCCGAGAACAGATATTTCACTAGTGAGAAAAAATATGTTTCCCGCACCGATCAAAAAATGTGAAAATAGCACAAAATAAGAGAAAATTCATATTATCACTGAAAATGAACAAATATAATAATATTATTGGTTCTAAGTAATTTTGTGTTTTCTTTAGATAGTTTATGGTGTACAATTTGTCACTCGTCGCCTTTTTCTGTTTGACAATGTGTTATCAAGTCTTCTTCAATGAATGATTGTCCATTGCGTACTTGACATCTGTTATTTTTCTGTACATGATCAGACAGGATGTTCGATCATTCAACCATCATATTCAAGTTAGTCACTAAAAATGGATCTCGATTTGAAATATTTTGGTATCAAATTATTTTGGTAATTTTCACAAACTAAAAGTCAATTGACAATGTTCCACTTTTATTTCATCTCCAAGTGTAAACATAAAAAAATATTCTCAACTTATTAAACGAAGCAATAAAGGACAAAACTCTGTGTTAGGAATCAATTACAAGTTTGGCTTCCTCGATTTATTTGTTGATTTTCATTGGTTGATAATTTCTTTAACAGTTTCAATCAACTATACTTTCGATTTTGTCAGATCTGTAGTAGATAGACATTGTTTTAAAATACCAATAAATTTCACCTATTTACCTACATCATTAAGTCAAGCAAACTTCGACAATAAGTCACCTTCGGTGCTGTCATAGTGAAAATAAATGTGAATAGGATTGTGGCTGCGACAATTAAGCACGTGTGTAGACATAAACATATACTGTAAAAAGTTTGAAAATATTTTGTCAAAGATTCCATTTAGAACCAATAGTTATCAAAGGTACCAGGGTTATAATTTAGTACGCCAGACGCGCGTTTCGTCTACAAAAGACTCATTAGTGACGCTCATAACAAAATATTTATAAAGCAAAACATGTACAAAGTTGAAGAGCATTGAGGATCCAAAATTCCAAAAAGTTGTGCCAAATACGGCTAAGGTAATCTATGCCTGGGATAAGAAAATCCGCGATGGTGACCATTCAGCGTTATGTAACTTTGATTTCAGTAATGCTTTATACTAACTCTATGTGTGCTGTTTGGGTTTCAGGACCACATACTTGTGAAGGAAGTCCATATAGTGTGATTACAAAATGCATAAACGGAAGACGGAAGATACCAAAGGGATACTTTAACTTATAAGACTACGACGAGGTAAAAAACGGAAGACGAAATAAAGACAATCAACAGTCTATTTAAGACAACTTCGAAAAAAAACCTGAGCGACAGTTCAGGTAACAAGCAAGCTAGCCAAATATATAACCTTTACTTACACCCTCAATGCATTTTGCTGTAATGATAATATCTTGAACTCATTGTCAGTCTTATCACATCACCTATTTTTATTTGGACATTATACAGTGCGGTGCCAATTACTTACAAGTTGGTCTTTTTTATATTGATTTCGTTTGTAAATACTGCAGCTATAAATTGTTTCACTTATAGTTATACAAATGCTAATACTCATATGAATTTTCTATCATCCCTTCGTGAGCATCTAATTTCGATGATAATTGACTTGACATTAAAAGTCATTGCAGGAAATTTCACTTTTTAACTATATTTTGAAAATAAAGACAACTGAAAGTGTTTCTATAGTTGTAGAATAAACTACGTTATTGTCTTTTTATCTGATAGTTGAAAATAATCATTTAGACTTCATTTAGATGGTTTCAAAATCCACCTTTGTCATAGTGTAAATGTACTATGGAAATCTAGAACAAGGTATATGTGTTCTGTAACACATCTGATATTACTCTGTTTTCAGTTTGTAGTGGATTTTCATGATCATTCAGTTTAAGCGTTGTATAAAAGTAGAAACTTAGAGAAACTTGAGATCTTGATGACAATTGTTTTGTTACTTACTTAGCCCAATATTTATACTAAGATTATAATACAAGGACATTCTTTTGCATATCTAACAGATGGAACATCTGTTTAAGTGTTGTCAGAAAAACATTCCCGATAACACAATTCTTTTCCAATTTGAAATTAAATCCCAAACAAACATGCATCTGTCTATTTTTTTTTATAATGATATAGCTAAAAACAACTATGAGTATTACTAACCAAATCTCTATTGCATAACACATATTCTCTAAAACAAAATGTATTCGGAGTAACTCGGTTGTCACTAGAGAAGAAGGAATTGGTAACCTTTTCAGAGCATCAGAGTTTTTCACAAATGTTTCGTGGTGTCCAATCTTTTGTTAAAAGTGTAGTGAATTTAATAATCAGTGGCGGATCCAGGATTTTTTCAAAGAGTGAAATAAGGGGACGGACTGACAAAAATCAAGCCTTCTCGATAAGAAACTTTATAGATTCAGAACAGATATTCATTTTAAGAAATCATTTAAATTATCTTTCACTTTTATAAGAATAGACCATTTTACAATATAGTGTTAATTTAAGCTGTAGTATTAAAACACGGATTCACAAAGGCTTATATTTCGCTTAAAACAGACTATGATAATGTTTGTAAATATGTAGAAAGAAAGATCCTAAAACTAAAATGTTTGTGCTGTCAACGTATCTGATTTGATATGTGTTCGAAGTATTTGTGATCCCTCTCGTGTATAGGTGGTGTAAAAAAAAAGGGTTGTGGTAATCTTCACCAATCTTGCATAATATTTTTTTTTACATTAACAACGTCATTAATATAATGGGGCGTATTTATTTATATATTCAAATTCGACATGAAACAATGTACATTTGTATATTTTAAGATAGACATTATACATAAATTAAAATAATTGAATTCAGCATAAGTCTACATTGGAAATCCACATGATAAGCGTCCGCTTCTGTATGGAATTTTCATTGGCACCCAACTGAAGCGTTTTATTAGAGTAAACAAAGAAACACTCGAGACCTTTAAATAAATCTATGATATATCATCATTCATTGACTGTAGCCTGAAATTATAATTAAGAGCCTAATATTTAAACTAAAGCTATGATCAGTAAGACAAGGACATTTTCTCTAACTTATACTTTACTAAGCTAATGGAAATTAACTTTGTTATCAAGTGTCGTCAGTACAACACACCTGGTTACAAAATGGTACATAATGAAATATTTGCTCAAATCAGGATTAAAACCCCCATACGCTCATGATTCAGGCTGAAATGTTTCAGCTACTGTTAACTATATAATCATCGGATAATATCTACCCAAAACTTTTCATAGGGTCCGTATCATACGTGGAGCAAACACAACTAATCTTTACAGAGCATATAAGTTGGTCAAAGGTGTGTGTAGTGTTTTTATATTCTCAGTGTTATGTTCAATAAGAGGGACGAGCTAACAAAAATCAAGAAAAAACTTTTTTTTTAAATCTTGTACGGATATATAATTACTTACATCTAAGTCATTTGAATTTGTGTGGACAGCTTTGGATTTGGCGATCATACTACAACTCCTTTGTTTTATTTGGATATTTGCAACAAGGTAACGAAATCAAATATTTATCAGTAAAATAAGGCAAAATTAATCAAAATAAAAATCAAGATAAAAACATCTTTAAATTACAGTAAGGTGTAAGTGTAGTTAGCTCCGTTGAAGGTATCACTGTGACTGTTCCGCTATATAGATGATGTTCTCTAATTAATACAAAATTTTGTGACTATATTGAACGAATCTATCCCATCGAACTAGAGCTAAAGGATACTACAGATAGAGTAAGGTTTTTGGAGGAGTTCGTGTTGCTAGTCTTGTGTCTTGTGTACTATTATTTGTCTGCTTGTCTTTTTATTGCTTAGCCATGGCGTTGGCAGTTTATTTTCAATCTATGAGTTTGAATATCCATATCCATATGGTATCGTTCGCCCCTCTTTTAAGCCTGACTCACATCTTGACTTACATTTAGAAATTTTGGTCGATTTAAAACAAAACTTTACGACAAAAGAGATGATTTCATTTCCAAATTGTGAACTTTCCATTCCTATGTAGCATCATTCCAGCAGCGCCTGTTTACGGAGTAGGTATCTCCGAATTGATACGATATTCCTGGAGTTATATTTCCCATCATGATTTTCTTGATAGAGGATTGCTGCTCACAAGAAAGCTTTTAAACCAAGTGTTCCAAATGGTGAAGTCGAAATCATCCCTTCGAAAATTTTACGGACGCCATCACGAGTTGGTTGACCGTTATGGAATAACCGTTTGATATTGGATATGTTCCTTATGTCGTATCTACAATCCCATTCCCTTTTCACGAATGTGACCTACCGGGTTTTTATAACATAAGTAACACGATGTGTGCCATATGTGTTCCGCAGAACCTTAAATCACCCATAGTCCTTAGTGTTCTATGTCTTCTGTATTATTATTTGTCTGTTTGTCTTTTTTCTATTTTTTAGCCATAACGGTGTCAGTTTATTTTCAATCTATGGGTAAAAAGTAAAATCACAAAAATACTGAACTCAGAGGAAAATCCAATTGGAAAGTCCATAATCACATGGCAAAATCAAATTTGACTGTCCCTCTTGTATCTTTCGCCCCTCTTTTGAGATCCAGTATAAATAATTTTCCTGTGCTCTTGGTTTTTCAAAAGCGTGTTTTAGATTTTGCCGTGCTGAATATTCTAGATCGTTACTTTCCAATTATAAACATTAATGTGTACATAAGCAAACTTCAAGTATTAAAGTTAAGTGTATTTATTTGCATAACGATGTAAATGTTGCCCAGTATGAATGTCTTATTGTCCATTCCTTATAACAACTTCTTTTGTTTAGACATACAAATGTAGGTGGTATAAATAATCTTAAATTTATATAGTTCTTTAAAAATATAGAAGGGTGTACCCTTCAAAGTCTTTAATAAAACATAACACATAATTGGAAAATCCCAAGACCATAGCCTGGATAATTTCAATAAATTAGGCTTTCCTTTCGCTCTACATGTATGTATTTAATAGTATTTTAACGCGCGGTGTTTTCATTTCAATATTTTGTTTCTTTTGTCTTGGGTTAAATGTATTCATCGTTTATTCTTTTCATTATAAGCAAGTTTCAGTCATTTAAATGAACTTAGGATTATACAATATGTCTAACTGCCAAGCGTACATTTTTGTACTTTCAGTTTCACTTTAACATTAAAACATTTAAATATAATAATAAAAGATATTTTATAAGCGAGTAAGTATGTTTAATTTATAGATGTTTGTAATCCAAATCATATATGATTTCATAAGAAAAAAGGATTGAAAATGATAATATTTACCCAAAATATGAATCTAGACTTTAAAAAAGAAATACCCTGATCATCCTCAAACTAACAAAAAATACATATCTTACTTTTGTGTGTGTGCACTCATACACCTGTCAAATAGTATGTAAGGGCAATCGTACTTCTTTCCAGTATGTATTTAAATTGGAAAACCCAATTAAGTTATATATTAGGCCAGCTGTCGAGTATTAAATACGGATACTATGCAATAACACATAATTACATTTTCTCAATAGTACTTCAAGGGAAATATGATTCGCCACATCCGTTGTATTGAAATTAAACACAAAAGGTCAATAACTGTATCATAGAACACATATATTATTCAAATGTCCCATCTACAGTAAAAACTTGCAGAGACTCTTTGATTTTTTTCGGTCTGTTGATCCGTATGTCAGTCAATCTTTTTTTTAAATATACCAGTAACCTAATCAGTACTTACATCTATTATATATAGCCAAAATAGAAAAAAATGAGTTAATCATTTGTGAAACTCTGTTTATATTTGTATTTAGATGACAGATTTACACTGTCCATCAGTCAAACTAAGGACAGACCAAAATGCTTCTGTATAATGCAGGGTATTAAAATATAAACTGTAAATGCTATATGATATATGAGTCTTATCAGAATTTTGTTTTTCTATAAATTTTCTTCAAATGACATAGAATGTCGAACTAGTAATCTTATTTTGTCATGTGATAAAGAACAAATGAAACATGGAATTTTTCTCTAATCGTTATAAATATTTATTTAAAGATCTCATGTTGCAAAAAGTTAAAAAGTTATAATCTCCTGGAAATATCAGTTGTATTTTATTCGTTTTCCTCATATAGATAGTACGTGGAATTTACAATTACATAAGATTATACGTACACAAGCAAAAACATACTTTACATTTTACCGCAAAATTTCCTTTTCCGCTTTGATAGGACAAGGTATGTACATTAAAAGAGGGGCGAAAGATACCAGATGAGCTGTCATACTCATAGATTGAAAATAAACTAACAACTCCATGGCTAAAAATAAAAAGACAAACAGACAAATAAAAGTACAGAAGATACAACATAGAAAACCAAAGACTAAGCAACACCACCCACCCCCCCCCCCCCCAAAAAAAGGGGGTGATATCGTGTACTCCGGAAGGGTAAGCAGATCTTTGACTCTGAAAAACTGATATTTTACGCAACTTTGCATTTCTAAATAATTCCATTTAGTATTAATTGAAGAGAACACAAAAGCTTGTTCAAAATAGTTTATATCAAGCGGCGTTCGTCTTTAAAAAAAAACTAAGGAGCCTCGGTGACCATTGGTCAAAGTAGGTGCTACGGAAATCACTAGCCAGTTAACACTGAGGTTGTGAGTTCGAACCACGCTCGTGCAGGTGCACTTGACTCCAATCTTAATTGACTAGGATTGTCAGTTTTCCTATCAAATGTCGGTGGTTACTCCGGCTATCTCCTCCTATAAAATCTGGCTGTCACGAAATAGATCAAAAGCATGTACCAAGTCTGGCATATGACAGCTGCTATCTATTCGTTTGATGTGTTTGAGCTCTTGGTTTTGCCATTTAATTAGGGACTTTCCGTTTTGAATTTTCCTCGGAGTTCAGTATTTTTGTGATCTAACTTTCTGCATATGATTGCTAATTACATCGAGTTCATTTCAATTTTGGTGGATAGCTGTCTCATTGGTAAGAATACCACATTTCACTATTTATTCAAGGAATAAACATTCAACATATTAATGAAACGTTAAGATAATAACAATAGAAATCAATATAAACTAAATCTTGAAGTTTCAGGAATGTGTGAGAGTTCTGTACGTGTAGTGGGTCCGACTCTTCAAGCAATTACATCTAACTATCTACACATTTTGCCTATGTTAAAAACAATACATCTTTTTATTAATTTTAACAATATATTTATTTATTCATTTCGGTAACTTGCAGTTTTACAAAATAGTTTAGTGTAATAATTGAACACGACAACAAAGTGGTTACCCAGTAGATACAAAGTTTCTTTTGAATATCCAGATTGGTAACTTGTTAAGTTGAGGGTTATATTTTTCAGTTATATGTTTTCATAATATGATTTGAAATGGATGGATTATCAATTCCATAGTTATATCCTATTTTCCAACTTAAAGATAAAAAAAAAGTCCTCAATCAAACAAAACAAAATACCCAATCCATATAATCATACTGGATTTGTACAACTAGACTGTCCTTTCAAATCGAAGTATTTATTTTAACATATTGTTTACAACTTCTTGTTTCTATTTCCTTGGTTATATATATATATATGTTCTATTCATCTTCATCATTTGCACTTACAAAACTTAATGAGATATAAAAGAACGCAAGATTGAAATATTTTCACTTATGAAAGGCGTATATTTTGAACTTTGACACTTTCTTTTCAATTTTTATTTTTAATTTAGAGGAAAAAAAGATTTTTCACGTACAATCATTAAGATAGGTGAGTACACATTTGACAAAATATGTAAATCTTAAGATTTGGATAAATAAATAAAAAGAAGGAAATTAAAAAATTGTGTTTACTTTTCATTTCAGAAAAAAGAAAAAGATAATCATAATGACTTAAAGATTTCAGTATTATAGCAACCCTCACATTATGTTATGTTTCCGTGTGTTCACTCCTACATATATTGCATATGCTAGTACACTCGTGCTTATATAACCTACATATGAATAGGAAATTCCCAATCTTATTCTATTCATGAAAATTTCTGTAAAATCATTTTTATTCTTTCAATATCTTCAGGTCATTATACATAGTAGAGAAATGTACAAAGATTAAAGGTAAGTAACTATTATTTAATTTATGCACTGATCTTGGTGACATGGCGGGTTTGTTTAGGACACACTTATAGACATAAAAAAATATGTTTTGTGTACATTAGGGATATTTTAAGACAGTTTAATGTCACTCTACAAGAATTAATGATCAAAATATTTTGTGCTTTTTGGAAGTTACATTTTTTTTTAAATTTTAATTAGGTCATATGAAAATCTCCCATAATAATAGAATTGTTCGAAACACTAAGGAATTTCTACCCCAAGGAATAGATTGGCGTGGTGACTGGCGAGTCTTTGCATTAAACGGCGTACAAAAGGTTTCCTTGATGATTTATTTTCACACAGATACTAGCTTCTGTTACACCACTTAATGAAACAAATCATAAGTTCTATTATGATTTTGTAAAAATTTCATCATGAACATATCTTTCAGTTTGTCGTTCAAAAGCTACGTGACTTAACAGTCAGATTGAAGGCATTGTTCCGAGTATTCTTCGACAGATTGAATTGAAACTTGATTTTAATCTTGTATATGGTAAAAGGTGACTTAAATTTGTTATTTAAAAAAACAAACCCTTTTTTGTTTCTCAGTTATGGAACGATAACCATTAGTTTTGATGCAGTATTCTGGGATCATTCACTTCAAGAATATTTTTGTCGTTGAATTTGGGAAAGTAAGCTCCATCGTATCTATGATGAGTTTATTTTCTATTTTAAAATAGTCTGATACAAGTATGTCATACCAGAGTTATTGGTTTTTTGAAGTCACATTTGATGCAATTTGTGTACTGTTTTACTGTTTAATTTAAGGCATTTTTTTTTATACACACATGCAAGTTTTTTTTCTCCTTGGCAATTTTATTGAATACTTCTACAATATTCTAATTCATTCCTTGTCAATATTAAGATTATAATACGGACGTATTCAACGACCAGGTGCGGCTGTTATTGATATGTTGCTGGTTAAAACGAATCAAATCCGTTGCTTTTACTTCTTTTATAACTCTTATTCAACGTATATGCCTTCATAAACAGAATTTTAAAATGATTATGCCATTATCATTTATAGTCGATTTTTGTATTTCTTAATATCGAAATTAGCATGAGGTCAAAACAGTCCTGCTTAGTTGTCTGTGTTGTAGTTGTATTATTTTTATTTATTTTTTTAGATTTTTTTTAATAAGAATTACTTCTACTTTATTGCAATCTCACCGTTTTGAAATGTCTGAACATTCCATAGGCCTCATATTGCAATCAAAAAAGTCCTGATCGCTTTTGATTTAGCTATTTCATCGTGCATCCGAACTATTTCGTTTTCCGTATTGGTAATGTGTGGGTTTTTTTTTTAAATGTTTAATAGTTTCCTGCACCGTTTCGTTTTCCACATAGATACATTTAGTCCAAGGTCTTTATAATATTCATATTTTCTGATATGCTCCATGAATTTTATAATACAAATATGATAAGGAATAGCCGCCATTAACGTGACGTTTTTGAAAGCATGTCCTTGATAAACTATACAAATATATACCACAAGATTAGAATGTTCATTTTAGTTTCGATATTCATTGAAATCTTTGATGTATAACTAAAAACTAGTAGAACAAATACGGCTGATTCGGATCTAAAAATATTTTGCTGCTAGCCAAGGTTTCTTTGTCGAATCCTTTAGTGTCCGTTTTCGCATTTATATGATAATATATATATTTAAAAGAAGAAAAATATCAAAAGATTATACGTTTTAATTATACATATTTATGATGACTTCTTTTCATTTTGGAAGAACATTTTTCATTTTTTTCTAATATTATTCATATCATAACAAAGACTTCAAGTCATTGTGTGAAAAGTAAAATAATAAGAATACTGAACTCCAAGGAAAATTCAAATCAAAAAGTCCCTTCTGTGGATTGATATTTGGAATCCGTAAAATATTTGGTCGTTGTTCTTTGCGAATCGGTAAAACAATTTTATATGTGATCCTGCAACGGACATCAATTGATTGTTTTATCAGTTTTTATAGCCAGCGACACCAAATGTTCATTTTTCGGTTTACATACATTAATTTACCATTTATAGGTGAACTTGTGTGCGTTTTTCACGATTTGGTATTAATTTGAGATATCTATGATTCAGAATAAATGTCTGTTCAATAATTTGTATACGATGTCGCGATATATTCTCTTACAAAAAAACTTCTCATTTGCAAAGAAATATGGCTTTATTTTATGTAATATTTTATCACAGTTTCTGAACACATTTTAAGTTTACTTAAAAACTCATTAGGAATGAACAGAAAGTTGATATTGCTACAATAGGGTTTAATTTGATGCGAAATTTTGAGGTAAACATTTCAGAAATTATGTTTTCATTATGCTTGTAAAATTTGCCTCTGATTAAAAAATAATATATCGTCAATAATTCATGATAGTTGCAAGATATTTGCTTTTTTATATAGTTTTTCTTCAAACACGTTGACTTTGCTATACAATCTAAGTAAAACAGTGTATAAACGGACAACATTTTCTATAAAAATAAAACAGTTGATATACTGTCGTAAATTTGTAATATTTTATCATGAAAATGCATTGGCTTATCACGCACATTTCAACAACAAAAATCTCTGATATAGAGTGCATTTCTTTCTTACACGAACGATGCAAACGACTTAAGTCTACAGTTTATCGTTCATAGTTAGTTAGTACAAACGCTATATTTTTTTCTATCTTCAATCTTGAATTTTAGTAAAATCATAACAAAAGATTGGAACAATCTACAAAAAAACAAACAATGCAGTGAAATCTTCGCCCAAGTGTCTATCATATTGTAATAAACGTATCACAGTTATAAAAGAATAACTGGCTAAATCAAGGCAACAGTTATGAGATTTTTGAAAAAGGACCCATGCTTTTGTAGCGTTTGAAGCAAACGATAACAAACGCCAAACAACGTTTACAAAACGTTTACAAAACGTTTACAAAACGTTTACAAAATTTAGGTTAGAAAGACTTCTCAATTTTATTCATAGAGTTATAGAGTGCATTTCTTTCTAACCAAAATTTTGTAAACGTTGTGCGTCGTTTGTTATCGTTTGCTAAACGCTACAAAAGAAGAAATAATGTATCATTCACAGAGTTATACAAGCTCTAAATATATGCACATAGAAAATGGATGAATTACGAAGGGTTGTAATAAGATATACTGGATTGGTCCTGTACCTGATTGATTTCAATATATATCTAAGGTTGAAGTTATAAACAAATATAGCGTTTGTACTAACAAATGTAGCGTTTGTACTAACAAACGACAAACTGCAGACGCATTTCTAGAGAGTGCATAGTTTGTCAAAGTTTATGTATGTTTGAAACAAACGATCAAAACATGTGCGCGCTTAGTAGTTTGCATTATTTGTGCCGGCTAGAAAGAAATGCACTGATAGTGTCATATTCACTCATATAGAATTTGTATTCACGGAATAGTGTTAGTGATAAGCTCTCATGTGAACGAAAGATCAGAAAGTTATAAAATAAAAAAATTCCTTAATAATTGCGTGTGTTCCTATAATTTATTGATATAAAACATTTTGAGTCAATTTGCATTGTCATTGTCCAGTGGAACTTTTCTTGTCCATGCCAGTGAACATTCGTTGAAATACACATTTATAATTTAGACTAATGTATATATTTAGGCCTGTATATAGATTTAAAAAAATTACAATATCATGTTTTGATAGCGTGTACAACAGTTGATTGACTTGTTGTAGAATACGAGATGACCTTCTACTAAATTGAAGTATTTAATGTATAAAGTTTTGGCAACCTTACCAGAAATTGGGAATTACTCGAGGAATTACTGGGTTTGCTTTCAGATTTAAATGGATTGAGAATTTCGTGGCGGATAATATATATAATAAATCAAAAAGTAAAAAAATAAAAATTTAAATCAATTAAAGTAAGGTACATTACGTTTCATTATTACAGGGGTAAGATAATCACTATGTTAATATATTTCAAAAATAGATTGACAAATTGAAAGTAGAACACATTAGTTGTTTAATCAATTGTTATAAGATAAACTGCTTGCATCGATATACATCACACTCTTATATGTAAATTTTATAAATGTGATAACACAAAAAAATATCGAAAAAGATTGTTTTGATGTTTGACATGTTTTAAAAACGGAAGAAGGACATATACAGGTTAACGTACAGTGTATCGTTTATCAAGATAACATCTGAACCGGGTATATACAACACGGTGGTTTACCATCAGGATACAAGAAATTGGTGTATTTATGACAAATGAGAGAGAAAACATCATTAAGCCGCATGCCTAGGCAGTTGTACATACTTCTTCTATATATAACATCTTAATTGGTTGTTTGAAAAAATTAACTTTAAGTGAGACGATATTGTAGATGATAATTATTTGTATGTCCTGCGGAAAAATGACGTATACTTTTTTTTTTAAGCGCGTGATGTGCACATTTAAATATCGTGGATCAGATCTAAAGCTTTTATATTTTGATAGGATATCAGTACATGTACTTGATGTAAGGATATGTATATTATCTATTTAAAGTTTCAGTATTAAATAATAATTCTTTATTTGCAAAACAGACAAAAAACCAGTTTTGGTTATGGTAAATACAAACATAATCAAACATTATGAAAAATCGACAATATTATAAGAGATATATGATAAAAAGATGTCGAACTGGTAGTTTATCTGTGTTTAGATAAGAAGTAGAAATTAAACAAAAAAAAGAATTTTCTTCTTGTCATTCTGAAATATTTTAAGGACATCGTGTTGAAAAAGGTCAAGAAGACATAACCGATATGAAAATCAAGCGTCTTCTTTCTTCCGTGTTAATATTTCATTTTCCTCATATGTTAAGTGTAATATCTACATAGATTTATTCTATACAAACAATAATGTCATATTTGTTCTCATCATACGTATGGTATCGTTTTCCGCATTGAAAGTGCAAGTTCACGTCACATAATTTATATGTGGGCTGTAATATCAGGGAACAGCGAATGTTTTTACGAATTTGGTAGGAATAATAACCCATGGAGAGAGAGATGTAACATTGCAATATGAGACAACTATCCACCATTGTTGTCCCAATAACATGGATATGAACAACATTAGAACATGCTTAATGATTCAAACGCGAGAAACCCAACGGTCAGATTTAGACATACACATTTTTATTTTTTTTTTGCAATTTGTAGGGCTAGTGCAGAAACGGTTAAGCTATTTACTGACCCATTACTTGTCCAAATGATTTCCTCAAATTATGTTTATCATAATTATGGCTTTTGACTTTGACATGAAAATCTCTTGCGATGTTAAATCGGAGTCTTTAGGGGTAATTTCGCTTCTATAAAAATTTAATTTTTCATATCAAAACAAGTTTTAGTTCACCTAGCCCGAAGGTCCAAGTGAGCTTTTCTCATCACTTGGCGTCCGGCGTCCGTCGTCGTCCTGTGTCCGTTGTCCGTCGTCGTTAACTTTTACAAAAATCTTCTCCTCTGAAACTACTGGGCCAAATTAAACCAAACTTTGCCACAATCATCATTGAGGTATCTAGTTTCAAGAGGTGTCCGGTGACCCGACCAACCAACCAAGATGGCCGCCATGACTAAAAATATAACATAGGGGTAAAATGTAGATTTTGGCTTATATCTCTGAAATAAAAGTATTTATAGCAAATCTGACATGGGGAAAAAAATTATAAGGTCAAGATCTATATGCCCTAAAATTTTCAAATGAATCGGATAACCAGTTGTTAGGTTGCTGCCCCTAAATTGGTAATTTTAAGAAGATTTTGCAGCTTTTGGTTATTATCTTGAATATTATTATAGATAGAAATAAACTGTGAACAGAAATAATGTACATCAAAGTAAGAGCTACAAATAAGTCAACATGACCAAAAGTGGTCAATTGACCCCATAAGGAGTTATTGCCCTTTTATTGTCAATGTTTTACAATTTAAATAAATTTTGTAATTTTTGTAAAATTTTACAAAATATTTTCCACTGTCACATTCTTGGCCAATTTCATTATAGATAGAGATAATTGTAAGCAGCAAAATTGTTCAGTAAAGAAAGATCTACCAACACATCACCAACACCAAAACACAATTATGTCATGAATCCATCTGTGTCCTTTGCTTAATATGCATATAAACCAAGGTGAGCGACACATGCTCTTTAGAGCCTCTAGTTATAAATGTATCATACATACAATGCCGACAAGTTTCTTTCGATTTTGCAAGCTTTTATCAGAATTGAATAAAACAAAAAACCGACTTCTAAGGCATTATCAGAATTATAATGATCTTTTATAAACAATAATTGGCTGATCTGTTAAAACCTTCAGATTTTGTTCCACAATAACAGATTAATTCCTTGATACCTCTCCTTATTTTATATTAAACGCTAAAAACGATACTTAAATAATCATATAACTGCATAAGTATTTTCTATTTGAAAGTCTGTGAGTTCTAACCCCGAACGTGGTCGATCTTTGTATGCCAAGAATCCTTGTTACCACTATTTGAGGTGTCCGTAAGTGCCCTGTTGCAAGACAAACTTTCTGTCCCTATCCAATTAACCCTCACTTCCCAGTGGCAGTCCAAATTTCCCCGACCCCTTTTCCCGGACGGCTTCTATTACAAGACATACCTTCATATATACTGTTAATTTGTTCTCGTGTGACCATGTATGAAATACATGCCACTGGGCGTTAATTATCGAAATTTTAATCCCTGTACGTGTCATGTTCATTCGACTCCAATCTTACTAATAATTAACTTGAATTGTTTATTTTTCCTGTCGAAGGTATATGTTTCTCTCCGGGCACTCCGGCTACCGACACCAATAAAAACTGATAACCACGCGTACGATATAGCTTATAGTGCAGAAAGTGGCTTTAAACACCAACAATTCATCAATCAATATCTTTTCTAAATACTAGCTACCATTCATTTTCTTATTTATTCATTTTTGGAACTTTTCTTAGCCTAGTACGTTCATCAGATATATTTAGACGTGAAAATTTAAATGTATAGATTTTCACAGTTTGTAAAACACCTATTGAAGTAGCTTTTGGGAATGAAAAGATCCATAGTCATAATCTTTTTTTTTGTATTCCATAGCATGCAGAAGAAAACAAACCTTCTAGATGTATTGTTTTATCGAAGCTGTTTAAGTTTTGGCCGAAAATATAAAACAGTACTTCAGACTAGTTTTGTTTTGTTTGAAATTGTCTAAAGTTTTTGGCAACTATACATGTGCAATTTTTTGGAAATCGAAAATCCACGATAGCCTGGTTTTCCGGATCATTTCGGGAGTTAAATACTAGAACAGGTCATATTAAGTGAACATTTATTTATATTAAACGTAAACCACCGTTGAAGGAATATAATTGTGTGGTTATATTGTCGACCGGTGAGTTTTAAAACATGAATAATTAAAAAAAAAAAAAAAAGCAGTTATCATTATACCAAATTGTTTGTCTCAACCTATAATATAATTCATTTTTACAGATAGCCATAAAACTGTATTAGACTGTTTCTCCTGTCTAGATAAATGTTCAAATATCAGAAGGTGACTGATTATGAATAGCTGGAACCAAGGATTTGTATAGAAATATACAAATGACCCCAAATCCTTACTAGAACCCAGTCTAAAATTATGTTTAATAAATAGCTGTCGAACTGTTCCACAGAAAACAATCAATACTTCAAAGCAGGGTCCGAAGTTCATAAACTTGGAAATCAATCCGTTCGGTCGACTTCGATTTTATTAACTCGGGTTGCTCTTGAAAGTAGAATTTAAATTGAACGGTCTCGGTATAACATCAGCAGTTAAACCTTTTGACAATACTGAGTCGAGTACTACTTATCTCGTGGACAGGTTTAGTCTAGTAGAGTAGAATAACAAGTTGGAAAAACAAGTGAAGTATAGTCATGAAAAAACTGAAAAAAAATTAAGCCGGCTACTTACCTCCTAGATAGGGTAACAAATGGCGACAACTTCAAGACAAACATGATGAGCATGTTTTATCGATTTAGTACGATTTGATAAAGCAGTGGCTATTTTTCCTGCGCCAGTAAACTAGAAAATATGCCATCATTTTCTCGGCTCTTATTTTATAAATAACTATGTTTATAAAAGCTGTCAAAATAGAATATTTGTAAAGCAATTGCCATATTGCTTGTGTCGGCATTATCGTGGATTTTTTTCTCTCATAATTATGAATAGAATATGGTACTTGTATTTTAAATTTGTAATATTACTCATCATTGAAACTATTGAATCTGAAATTTTGATAATTTTTGGCAGAACAAATAATTGCAGCGACGGAAAATATTTCAGAAAATACGTTTTTTTTTGCCAATTTCCATTTGCCGGCGTCGACAATATCGTGCATTTGTTATTTTGCCGCATTCTTTCTTCGGCTTTGTAAATACAAGGATTTGTATACTTACTATACAAAATTTTTAATGCTTGGTAAATAACCGGGTAATTTTAATAATTTGCTTTTGAAAAGTAGGAAAATATAAATTATCAACACAAACAAATCAATTTAAAGGGATTACTCGACTTGCAGTGGCGGATCCAGGGGGGGCGGGGGGGGGTGGGGGGGGTTCCGGGGGTGCGCACCCCCCCTTTATTTTTGCCGATCAATGCATTTGTATCGGGACATATGTTTTGCCCCCCCCCCCCCCCCCCCCCCCCACCCCCCCCCTTTTGCCCTGGGTTAGCACCCCCCCCCCCCCTTTTTCGAAAATTCCTGCATCCGCCCCTGACTTGTAAGTGAATATTAGATTTAGTTTCGACTGTCTAGTGCCCTTTCGCAGTTGAGCTCCGCAGTTATCATCAGTGATTTTTTGTTTATCAGTAACCACAGGTCGACCGCGGTGTTATACGAAGGACTTCGGGAAAGTCCGGAAGGCTGTCAGCATCTTACAACTGGTGTCCTGTTGAACTTACA
The DNA here is from genome assembly GCF_963676685.1 of Mytilus edulis. Lineage (NCBI taxonomy): Eukaryota > Metazoa > Mollusca > Bivalvia > Mytilida > Mytilidae > Mytilus > Mytilus edulis. The sequence continues at coordinate 52,881,494 of NC_092346.1, read as the reverse complement.
TTTCGAAAGTAACCAGACCTTACTTTCACTTTCATCTGGGCGTATAATCTGTCTGGCAGATTGTAACTTTGTCTTGAGAGAAATACAATTAGTGAAGCCTTACCAACAAAGGCAAAATCATTATGATGACAAATGAAAGCCACATTTATACCATTGCAATTTATGACATGACTACCACTGATATGTTTAAGTTTATAATAGATCAATGACAATGATACAGACACAAGAACAACAAGATAATATTTAGATATCATCTGATCATTGCACTGTCTGCAGTGGTGAGTTGGTTGCTCATTTCACATATTCTGTTTTTGTATTTCCCCTGCCCCTTTTTTTTACTTCGTTTTTTCAGATCCTAAAAGCGATTCATGATCTCATTCTTCTAAACATCCTTTATAAATGAAAGATTATTTAGATAAATGACAATTTGGGAAACATCATTTTAACTTTTCAAGCTATAAATTTTAGAAGTGGATAAACAGTTAAAAAAATCCTTACTGGTACATTGTTTTAATACAAATACAAATATTTTATTGGCACAAACACAATTACAATAATTGGCAATGGCCCACACAACTGGTATACAAATAGTAATAATGCATAGAATATCAATAACGTAAGGGTACCCAAATTGCACCGAGTACCCAAATTGCACCTATTTAGAAAAAAACAACAACGGAAATCTTACAAGATTTCCTAGAGACTAAACAATTTGTATTTTTATGATTTGATACTATGCACGTCTTTCAACATAGGTAACATATTTAGATATACACTGAACGTTCACAGTATTTATCAACAGATGGACTGTTTACTGAAAAAGCAAAATGTACGAAAACGTCATCATGCGACATCATCAAAACGTCATCTTTTTAAAATTAGCAAATACAATATATTATAAGTATCCATTACGTAAAATATGAAGAGTAAGCATGGACTAATATCCAATTGTTCAAAATATTTGAAGAAATTAAACAAAAGCTCGGTTATTAGACTTTTGACGATGTGAATTTAAGCATGGATGCAATTTGGGTACTCCTCATTACAGAATCATGGATAGTTTGGAGGTTGATTCAAACCAATTTTTTTATGACTCAATATGGATTAAAAATTAAATTAGTGTACCTATACAATAAAAAAGGATAGGGCTACAAAATAAACACATTAAGGACATTTATTTCTTGATCATAAAAAAACGTAGGTGAAAAAACTGTCAAAATAGGTGCAATTCGGGTACCGTCACGTTAGGCATATTTAGAACAATATCATCGAACGATATCAATATCATCAACAGTAAATGATTAAAAAAAAATATATCAATTACATAGTTGGTCAAACATATTAAGTATTGAAAATAATGACAATATTAATATGTAATATTATGAACAATGATTATTAGCAATTTTATAGAGTTTGTTCTGCTTTACGCAGGTTCAAACTGTCTGAGATGAAAGAGGAAGTTAATTTTAGGATTGTGTATGAATTATTATTTAATAAAAAGATTATATTATTTTCATGTTTTTGAAATTTTGTAGGATCAACGATTATATTTGAAACTTTATGGTAAAATATGTCCCTCTTAGTTGAGTATTTTTCACAATGTAAAAGAAAATGTTTAATATAATATATGGAATGAAATAATAATTGTTTTGAAAACCATAGATTACATCTATGTGAAAAGTAATGACCAAAGGTAGTCTGGTTTTTATTTACAATATATCATATACATGTATTACTAGTAAAATTGAAAATGGAAATGGGGAATGTGTCAAAGAGACAACAACAATAACTGAAGGCAATGAATGGGTCTTCTACACAGCGAGAAAATCTGTCACCCAGAGCAGGCTTCAGCTTGCCTTTAACATGTTTAAACAAAAATGTGTACTAGTTCAGTGAAAATAGTTTCATACTGAAATCTAAAAGATATAAATGAACTAAAATTAAAAACCATACAAGACTAACAAAGTCCAGAGACTCCTGATTTGGGACAGGTGCAAAAATAGGGTGGGTAATAAACATGTTTATTGATATATTAATATACATATAATCTGATGTACAGTAGTTGTCGTTTGTTTATGTAATAAATACGTGTTTCTCGTTTCTCGTTTTGTTTATATAGATTAGACCGTTGGTTTTCCCGTTTGAATGGTTTTACACTAGTAATTTTGGGGCCCTTTATAGCTTGTTGTTCGGTGTGAGCCAAGGCTCCGTGTTGAAGGCCGTACTTTAACCTATAATGGTTTACTTTTTAAATTGTTATTTGGATGGAGAGTTGTCTCATTGGCACTCACACCACATCTTCCTATATCTATGTATTACATTTGTAATTTGTAATTTATCCTTTTTGAAATTGAAACATCAAATGTTTGTGAATTCTTCAAATAAGCTTCCCTGTCATAAAACATGTAAAGTGATAATAATCTAATTTTATACTACACAGTTGCTGGGGTGAATTTAGGGTGCATGGTGCTCCCCTTAATGCTTCATTTATGGTATCTAGAATTTTTACTGATTGTACTTCAAATACTCAAAATTTATCTAGTTTTAGGACTGGCGGCCCCCATTTTTTTTCAAAGTAAAGGATCAGCATCTTGTCATGACTGTACCGATAAGGTATGATGAAATGCCCCCAACACCACAAAAGATAGTTAATGTACTTTTAAAATTTGTTTCAGGAAAAGAATGACTGCCATAAAAGTATTTCTTTCTCACAGTAATGAACTTGATGATCAACAACTGGTATTTGATGAAATCCTTCCAAAATTGGAAGTTTTTAAAGACATAAGCATCCTTACCCAAGATGAATTACAACCAGGACAAATTTTCCTGTCTAGTTTAACAGAATTGGTGGATAAAGTTGATAAGACACTCCTATTCATCACTAAGAATGCCATGCAAAGTAGCTGGTGCAATCTAGAATTACTAATAGGTCTAGAGAGATCCCAAAGGAAACAGCAGCTTTCAGTAGTTCTTTTACTTCATGGTATAGAAGAGAAAGATGTATGTATAAACATTTTTGTTATTTTAACACTTAACTCAACCCTTCTTTAAAACAGAAGGAATCAAAAAAATTATTACTCATATTACATAATTGTGTGGTACACGCATATTCTTTGTAATGTTATAAAGTCAACATTTTACCATTTTTTTTAAAAAGGTAACAATATTTTTCAGTCTGAATAATCTTAAACTAATAAGATCATGGATTTGTCATAGATGAATTGTTAAGATTTGATCTGAAACATGATCATTAATGAAGATTAATTTGGTCCAATGCAATATATTTTTTATCAAAGATGTCAGAGATGATTAAGATAATGGTCGTAGGCGTTTATACCCATCCACACAAATATTTTTTTATTTTAATTCTGAATTGGCCATGTATGCACTAACTCCAAAATGCAGGAATTTGCTTAACAGGAAAGCACACCAATTTTCAAGTCTTTGAACTAGATAGAACTTGACCATATGGCCTCACTCACAAGCTGCACTTGGGGCTAGAACATTACCACAAAACCAACTTTCTTTTTGGTCAGGTTGTTGTCTCTTTAATTACACATTCTCCATTTCCATTCTTGATTTTTATTATTCTGTATTTTTGTCATTAAATAAGTTTTATAGTTTAGATTTATTAAATTTTTGTAATAGATTCCACAAATTGCAGTATTACAAGAAGCTAGAAAAATTGTGTTTACGAAAGAAAATGATTCCTGGGTTACAGAGACCATTGAAAGGTTAAGAGGTATGTTGAAATAGTAAATTAAAGAACCACTAAAGACATCAGATAATACATTTTCTTACAAATGTAGACAGTTTCAGAAATAAAAAATCCAAATAAACAACACCAGGACCTTACCTTAGACTGTTTAGTTGACACAATATCTCTCATCTTCTTTTATCATAGATGTATGTCATACAAAATAAAAGGCACAAGATCCCAAGGGAAAATTGAAAGCTTGTTTTTTCAAAGAGAAAATGAATATGTTATGACAAAAACCAATGAATAGACAAACAATTTCAGAAAACATTACCCTGAAAATTACATTCAAAGCTGAAGAAATTTGCAAAAATAAGAATGGCATTCTGTTCTGTTATTCCGCTGCGTATTTGCATAAGCAAGTTAAGCAACCCCAAGTTTCAAAAGTAAATGGATCCATTCCATGTCTTTAACCCATAATTTAAATACCACTAATATTTTATGAACATTTAATTTAATCATTATAATGTATGTTTTACACAGTGGTTAATTTGGTTTGAGGAAAACTGCCTCATGTTTGAAATTATGTTAAACTAGGAGTATAAAAACATGCATTTTTAACTAAAACAGTATGCCAATGAAAAGAGGGACAACAGATATAACACTAGCTTAGACTGCAGTAGAGTGGTTTAGGTAGTTCATCTGCAGTGACAACTAGGCTGTCAACACTGAGGTTGTGAGTTGAAACCCCGCCCTTGGCAAGGTGCATCTGACTCTTAATTGACTAGAATTGCTATTTTCCTGTCAAAAGTTAATGGTTTTCCCAGGGTACTCCAAATTCCACTTCCAACAGAAATTAGTAGCTGAAGTATAATGTGCTAAAGTGTTTAGAGCTTTTTAGCTTAGATATACAATAAAAAACTAGAGGCTCTAAAGAGCCTGTGTCGCTCACCTTGGTATATGTGAATATTAAACAAAGGAAGCAGATGGATTCATGACAAAATTGTGTTTTGGTGATGGTGATGTGTTTGTACATCTTACTTTACTGAACATTCTTGCTGCTTACAATTATCTCTATCTATAATGATCTTGGCCCAGTAGTTTCAGTGGAAAATGTTAGTAAAAATTTACAATGAAATTGTTAAAAATTGACTATAAAGGACAATAACTCCTTAGGTGACTTATTTTTAGGTCTTACTTTGCTGTACATTATTGCAGTTTACAGTTTATCTCTATCTATAATAATATTCAAGATAATAACAAAAAACGTCAAAATTTCCTTAAAATTACCAATTATGGGGCAGCAACCCAACAACCGGTTGTCGGATCCATCTGAAAATTTCAGGGCAGATAGATCTTGACATGATTAACAATTTCACTCCATCAGATTTGCTCTAAATGCTTTGATTTTTGAGTTATAAGCCAAAAACTGCATTTTACCCCTATGTTCTATATTTAGCCGTGGCGGCCATCTTGGTTGGATGGCCGGGTCACCGGACACATTTTTTAAACTACATACCCCAAAGATGATTATGGCCAAGTTTGGATTAATTTAGCCCAGTAGTTTCAGAGGAGAAGATTTTTGTAAAAGATTACTAAGATTTACAAAAAATGGTTAAAAATTGACTATAAAGGGCAATAACTCCTTAAGGGGTCAACTGACCATTTTGGTCATGTTGACTTATTTGTAAATCTTACTTTGCTGAACATTATTGCTGTTTACAGTTTATCTCTATCTATAATAATATTCAAGATAATAACCAAAAACAGCAAAATTTCCATAAAATTACCAATTCAGGGGCAGCAACCCATCAACGGGTTGTCCGATTCATCTGAAAATTTCTGGGCAGATAGATCTTGACCTGATAAACAATTTTACCCCATGTCAGATTTGCTCTAAATGCTTTGGTTTTTGAGTTATAAGCCAAAAACTGCATTTTACCCCTATGTTCTATTTTTAGCCATGGCGGCCATCTTGGTTGGTTGGCGGGGTCACCGGACACATTTTTTAAACTAGATACCCCAATGATGATTGTGGCCAAGTTTGATTAAATTTGGCCTAGTAGTTTCAGAGGAGAAGATTTTTGTAAAAGTTAACGACGACGGACGCAGGACGACGACGGACGACGACGGACGCAGGACGACGGACGACGGACGCAAAGTGATGGGAAAAGCTCACTTGGCCCTTCGGGCCAGGTGAGCTAAAAAGTACTAATACTGTGTGTCCTTATACTTCAAAAATATTGTTAAACAGGTCAGGAACACTACATTATATGGAAATGCATGAATTAGCATACTTATGTCTTCGCACATGTTATTGTTTATTTACGTGTGACGCAATTTATTTATACCAGGGTTTTTGACCAATCCACTAAATGAGTAACAATGCATGATGGACTACTACGTGTTTACAATCAACCAAAAACGTGTGTTATTTACTGAAGTACAACACATTTTTTGTGCAATGCAGGATTCACAATTTCACTTAGTTTTTCTTTTTTTGTATCAATATTTATAGTTCGTGATGTAAAGCATTCGTTCCGTGCTCAGATTAACAAACATATGTTTCTACGCGAAGAAACAAGCATTTGAAATATCAGATATACAGCCATTATCATGTTTGACAATGACACAGAGATTTCGGGTAATCGTCCACCAGACAGCAGCGAAACAACAGTGTAAAACAAAATTTCCACCAGACAAACTTACTAGTGTAAGGTTAGCTGTCGATGATAGCCGGGGATAATATTCATGAGGGTAGCAACTTGTGCATACTAGTAGAAAAATGTATGATCCTTGAGTTTTGTTTTCGTAAAAAGGCGAAGACTTAGAGTTTGTCAAATATCTGATGAGTTCACTAAACTTTCTAAGTTTTATGATTAAAAAGTAACTTAAATCGAGGAAAAGAACGTGTTTATTCTTCTGTCTTTAGGAAACAACAATGAATATTCATCTATCGGGGCCAATTATAGCAGATTATCCGGTATGGGTGTTTCTCATCGTTGACGGCATTACAGATGCCTATCACTACTTGCATCCACTTCATTTGATGGATTGTTGTACCATTGGCAATCATGCCACATCTCCTTATTTTTGCATACAAACATCTTTCAGACAGCACGGTTTTCCATAATGAAATATTTACTGACGTCTGTAATCTTTTCATATTGAGAATTTAAAAGGTACAGAAAATGCACAAAACCTATATCATCCATCATATTTCATCAAAACTGCACAAAACCTTTTTAAATTATTTTCTGACAGTGTTAACAAAATCTATAGGTATAATTGGTTTTTTTTTCAGTATTTGGGACTTTCAAATTTGTTCCATTTTTTCTGAAGGTAGTGAAGCAGCAACTATAGTTTCATTTTTTTTCGTCTTTGCAAAGTCTGATTTTTTTCTAATGGAGATATTGTTGGATTTTTTTAACGGACTCGGACATTTGCCAACCTTATTACATCCATAGATAATAGTTTCCATGTTTATGTGCGACAAGGTGGGAGCTTTGATATGTTTTGTGAAATCGTTGGAAATAAACTATGATATTTCATTTATTATTGGATGAATTTGTTCTTTTGTATATTAAATAAGGCTGTTGTTTTTGTTGTGTTTTTGTTGTTGTTTGGATTGTTTTACATAAGTAATTTTTGGTCCCTTTATAGCTTACTTTTCAGCATTGAACCTATAATTGCTTACTTTACTAGATTTGGTTTTGAATTCAAAGATGTCTCATTTGGCACTCATGCCTCATCTTTCTTATTTCTATATACAACACACATTTTAGAAAAAAAACTCCTTCATAAGTAATTATTGAGGTATATTTTGAGAAAAAAATAGCAACAGACAGGCTTTATCGATGAAGGAAACTATACAAAGTTTCTAAATTTAACTGTTTACCGTCCCCGCGTTTACAACACTTAATTTTAGAATACTGAATATTATGGTGCTCTTACTTATAGTACAGATCCTGAAAAAAAAATTGCCTATCCAGTACAGATAGAAGTGATTACGTGTCAGTTTTCATGTTTTTCGAGGAGGCAGAAATGAAGTAAAAAAATCATACAAACAGTGGTCAATTCAACTAAAATTTCACTATTTCACGCCGTGAAATTATTGCACAGGTACAATTATACAATTGAAAAAACCTGTTCATCTACTTTTACAAGGCGATAAAGAAAGTCGAATTGTGAAGCAGCAACCATTTGATTTTTCGGGGGGGGAGGCTATGGTTTTTTTTGGAAAAAAAAGTTTGTTCCCAGTTTTTGGAGAAAAAAATAATTTGTTTTGAATTCTGAAAAAAAAAAAATTGTTGTTTGTAACCCCCTCAGCTACCACTATATGTAATGCTAAAATTGAAAGAAAAAAATTGTTTTCGACTTGTTGCGAAAAAAATATATTGGTTGCAGGCAAAAAAAAAGTTTGTACAGAAAAAAAACCCATAGCAAATTGAAGATTGTGTTATATATATTTTGCAATAAACATATTCGCAGATCAAAAACATTTATTTTGAGAGTCCCGGACACTATATTAGTTGACAGTTTTCCACTAATTCCACGTGTTTGCAAGTGATAGTAAATTCGTAGTAGCCCACAATGCATTGTAGTTCATTGAGTCGATTCACTACTCGATTGGTCATTTTTTCAAGGTTGTATTGGTCTTGTGTTTTGAAAATTACTATGCAAATATATTCTGACGTCAGAAAATCTAGAGTTCTCGACCTGTTAAATGAGAAGTAAAGATTAAGCTACTACTTATTTATACTACTTTTTTTGTAAGTATTGTAAACTTATTTCGCAATTTTAGAACACATAGCTATTAAGGCAGCAACCACGTTTTTCTGGGGGGGGCTATGTTTTTTTTTGGAAAAAAAAGTTTGTTTCCAGTTTTTGGAGAAAAAAATAATTTGTTTTTGATTCTGAGAAAAAATAATTGTTTGTTTCACCCTCAGCTGCCACTATATGTAATGCTAAAATTAAAAGAAAAAAATTGTTTTCGACTTGTCTTGAAAAAAATAGATTGTTTTTCGCCGCAGGCGAAAAAATTTGTCCAGAAAAAAAAACCATAGCCCCCCCCAGAAAATCAAATGGTTGCTGCCTAAGAAAAGAGTGTATAAAAAAATGTTTGATTTCCTATTTCAGAAAAAGAAACTATAAAACAATTGATGCCAGCAGGAAATGTAGCTCATGGTCTGGTATGGTCACATTATGCAGGGTTACTTCAATACATCCTACCAGGTATACCTTTTATTTTAAATGAATGGTTTTAGATATAAGAAGATGTGCCATGAGACAAATCTCCATCAAAGTCATAATTTGTAATTTAAAAAAAACCATTATAGGTCAAAGATGTATGTTTTTATTGAAAATGTTTGAGCCTACAAGTGTATCTAAGTATTCACCACTCTTTAGACTGTCAGGGGGAAGGAAGAAAACCACACATAAAAAGTCATAAGCAAAAAATAAGTTCAACTTAATCATAATAAAATTGAGAAAGGAAATGGGGAATGTGTCAAAGCTACAACAACCCGACCATAGAGCAGACAACAGCCGAAGTCCACCAATGGGTCTTCAATGTAGCGAGAAATTCCCGCACCGCTAGACGTCCTTCAACTGGTCCCTTAAAAATATGTATACTAGTACAGTGATAATGGATGTCATACTTAACTCCAAATTATACACAAGAAAATAAAATTAAAAATCATACAAGACTAACAAAGGTCAAAGGCTCCTGACTTGGGACAGGTGCAAAATTGCCACAGGGTTAAACATGTTTATGAGATCTCAACCCTCCCCTATACCTCTAGCCAATGTAGAAAAGTAAACGCATAACAATAAGCACATTAAAATTCAGTTCAAGAGAAGTCCGAGTCTGATGTCAGAAGATGTAACAAAAGAAAATAAATAAAATGACAATAATACAAATAACAACAGACTACTAGCAGTTAAATGACATGCCAGCTCCAGACCTCAATTAAACTGATTGAAATATTATGTCTTCATTATATGAATATCAGGCACAATCCCTCCCGTTAGGGGTTTAGTATCATACTATCATAAAATATATGAGAAGAACATAACCTGTGTCATGCCAACAACTGTTTTTTAAATAAATGTTTTTAGTTCCGATACAAAGACCCTATACATGCTATAAGTGAATCAATATTAAAGCCAAAATATGCAATCTTTAATGACCTGACAACAGTATCGTAATTATATCCTTTCTTAATAAGTCTGTTTAAAGGTTTTGTAAGCTTTTGAGGTGAATACTGACATTTTTGTGCTTTGTAAAGAAGATAACCATAAAAGATTGGATGTGAAATACCTGAACGTATAAGATGTCTGCATGTTGAGTTATATTTACAAATTATTTCCTTATACCGATGATAAAATTTAGTAAATGTTTTGACTAGTTTGTGACATCGAAAACCCTGGTGTTACAATTTTTCAGTAATACATAAATTTCTCTCACTAAAATCTAATACGTTGTTACAAACATGAGCGAATCGTACAAGTTGAGATATATAAACACCATAAGATGTTGAAAAGGGAACGTCACCATCTAAAAATAGATAATTACCGATAGGAAATGAAAAATCATCTCTTTTATCATAAATTTTTGTATTAAGTTTCCCGGTTATCAAGATCAATGAAAGGGTAGTGGTCATTGTTAGTATTAGCTTTATTTAAAGTAAGTTCAACAGGAAAAATTCCTTTAGTATACATACTGAAGTTGTCATTATTGAGAGTCAATATATCATCCATATATCTAAAAGTATTGTTAAATTTTTGTTGTTTCGATGGGTCTTTGCTAACTTCAGTCATAAATTGTAACTCATAACAATACAAAAACAGGTCTGCAATAAGTGGTGCACAGTTAGTCCCCATTGGAATTCCAATAACTTGACGATATATGGAATCTGCAAAGTGAACAAAAATGTTATCAAGTAAAAATTCAAGCGCATATATAGTATCTCAATGTTTGTGCATATGAACAAAAAATGTTTAGCATTAAAACCTATTGCTGTTTGGTTTGAATTTCTACCTTCTATTCTTTAGTAATCTATTTGGAATTTAATTTTACCCTCTTTGAGAATTTTGTTCATTTTTTTTTTTTACAGATTTAGAAAATAATTTGAAGGAATCTGAATGGTATAAAAATCAATTAGCTCCCGTTCAGAACCATGTGTCAACAAAGTTTTATGAAATGGTACCAACATCATGTACTTGCCATTTTGATCTGTCGAAAATAGATGAAAATATCAAACTGGTCAAAGTTTTGGAACTTTCCAATACAATTAGAGGGGGAAACGTTAGAAAATTTGCTGTCAAACTTTACGGTATTACTGATGGTGATCAGGTGAATATTTAATGATTTCATAATTGACGATACCTTGAGCTCCAGTCTATATATAAGCGTGTAAAGCCTCACTATAATAGTTCATGATTGTACATGTTTTATCATAACATATAAAAAAGAAGATGTGGTATGATTGCCAATGAGACAACTATCCACTATCCACAAAAGACCAAAATGACACAAACATTAACAATTATAGGTCACCGTACGGCCTTCAACAATGAGCAAAGCCCATACCGCATATAGTCAGCTATAAAAGGCCCCGATAAGACAATGTAAAACAATTCAAAGGAGAAAACTAACGGCCTTATTTATTTTAAAAAATGAATGAAAAACAAATATGTAACACATAAACAAACGACAACCACTAAATTACAGGCTAAAAAACAGTCTTTTTAAAATCAATACCTCAGAGATATATCATGTTGTGCTTGCATGAGACATTATAGTTAAATTAAACAAAGGAGTAGGTCCGGTAAGACCCCTTTTTGGTCCCAAAATATAACAGTTTTTAAAAATTGTTAAAATGTAAGCTTTGAGTTATTTATTTGACAGTTTAATGCTTCTGCTACATAAATATGGGCTGTTTTTGACAATAAAATGCACAAATATCCGGTTGTAGCACTAGTAAGTCATGCTAAATTACTGAAATCTTCAAAATTCTATCATTTTAGTTATATTTTAGACGATTTCCGTGTAAAACGACAGTGGCCGCATTCGTGTTCATCCTTAATATTGAAATGTAACTTGTATTTTATGATAATGCATAACATATATAAATGTTGTGGATGAACACGGATGCGGCCACTTTCATTTTTGACAAAAACCATCTGAAAAGTGACGTTTTTTGGCATATTTGAGAGATTTTTCATATTTGAGCTTGAATCGGAGCGTTTTTAATGACTACATTATTTAAAATCTTTCAAAAAACTAATTGAATCAAGTGAAATAGACATTTGAGGGTTTAAAAAGTGGTCAAAATCTTTTGTCAGATGAAACTGAAATTTGAGGCCAAAATGAGTCCTTACCGAACCTACTCCTTTGCCATAGTGTTTGTTTTCATTTATTAACCCATTTGAAAAATTGCAGAGATGACCAAAATAAATCACCTTAAGAGAAAAAAGTTAAAAAATAAAAAGATGTGGTTTGAAAATATGATTGCCAATGACAGAATGCTCCACCACAGCATATAACCAAATTCTATCTTATCGCGTTTTGTTTCCAGACAGTGTGACACTAAATCAGCCAATAGACAAAAAGAAGTCTTTATTGTTTATGCTTATATTATCACGGAAGGCACCTTTGATCTAAGTTTGCAAAAGTTTTCATTTTGCTTCTTTACCACTCTTGGCTTTTATTTTTTGGCAAATGTTGTCATCTGAAAATGCAATAAGTCTGTTGTCGAACCCGATGAGTGTGGAAACGCAGATAAAAACTCGATAAGTCCGTTATCATTCTACACCGTGATATATGTTGTAGTAAGAGTGTTCTCAAAAGGATTTTTAGGAAATAAAGTATTTTTATCTATAGACTTTTAGAATAATTGCTTCACAAGAAATGTACCACTCATATTATATAGTGTTTGTTCATGCTTTTCAAATACCTTTTCAGACATATTTCTGCATTTGTGAATACCCAAGTGCCATAGGGGCAATGAAAGCAATGGAAGATCACCATTTAGCAAAGTTTAGTATAGATGACAAGAAGTTACAGTTAGCAAGGTTTTACTATACCATGAACTCTGTCATAAACCATTTTGACATGAGTAGAAATAAAGCAAGAGTTGTTCTTTTCAATGGTAATATACAAAAATTGAAAATTTATAATACAAAATGAAGTCTTGATATAGATAATAGTAATAACAGTCTGCACCACAATATTTTTCAACTTCTAGTCTGAAGACCAATATTTTGATTTTTTTCTTATTGGTTCAAACAAAGTTTTTCAAAACCAGTCCGAATTAAATTATACGAGTCTGGGGCATCGGACAAGTGGCTAACCATGCAGACTGTGATAATAAATGATAATGATAATTTTGTGCACATCTAATAAATAAAAAGGGAATTGGCATCATGTGGAACTGGTAACTGTTATATATAAATGAAACAGCAACCCAGGTAAGACAAATAACCAGAAGTCTCCTAGAAATAGTCTTCAACAATAAAGTATAAAATTGAGAATCACTCAGGAAATGGGAATGTGTCACAGAGATAACAACCCGACTATAGAACAAACAACAGCAAAAGGTCACCAACAGGCATTCGACATTAAAGTTGCTATTTACAATATGTCTAGTGTTTGAAATCAACATAAAAAACAAGTCTTTCCTGCCAAATATAAATCACCTCCTGTCTAAAATTTACCAGTCTTATAAAGACTGTGCAAAATGCAGACAAATTTTTGTTTTATAAACTCTAATGTAGCATAAAAAATAATATTTTTTTACAGATGAAACTGAGAAAGTATCTGAAGTTTTAGTAAAAGCAATAAAACAAGATTTACAATTAACTGAAAAAGTAATGCCAAAGGTTTGTATTAATGTCTAACTTGTTTTTCCTTTAAAATAGTGTTCACCTGTTCAAACTTAATACTGAAACATTGATTAAGTATACTGTGGATTCATTATTATTTGTTGGAAACCAATTTTTGTGGGTTTTGTGGGTACAGGTGAACCATGAATTCAAATGTTCAACGAATAATATATTTTCAATAGGCTTTGCATACTGAGATTGGCAAAACTACGAAATAAAATATCCATGAATATGCAAGTTTTCAGCAATCCTCGAAAATTGATACTCATGAAAATAAATGAATCCACAGTATATGAATTTTGGCTGTAGAAACAACATTGTGCTTGACACAGTTAAGTACAGGCACAATAATAGAGTGGGACACAGTAAACAGATTAAAGATATGATTTTGTCCCCTTAAACTCCTTAATTTGAATTGTAACAAGAAATACAATAGTCATTAAAAGCTCATACAAAGTGGAATCAAATAAGGCAATAAGAACAAATGTCTGCAGCCTTTTTGTTGTTTCTAGTTGTTCTATGATGTTTTATTTAATTATTACTATAAGTTTTAATTTAAAATATACAGTATCTATAATTTTAAAAACATTTTTATCTATGACAACACACATCATATAAAATAGTATTGATATTTGAATCATTTTCAGGAGACCCCAATCAGACCTAAGCTTGAAGACTTAGAACCTACACCAGAACTTGAATACCAATATCAGGTGTATATAGCTCATTCTGAAGACACAGAAGACAAACAGAGTGCTAAAGAAATTATTGAATACCTGGAACAGAAGGGGATACACAGTATCCTGAAAAATCCTGACAGCCCAAATAATCCAGAGGTGAAGTCTAATACACTAATTAAAGCTGTGCAGAATTGTAGATGGTTTATTTTTCTGATGACCCAGAATTCAGTTAAAGACAAGATGCTTCAGCTGAGGGTACTAGCTGCGCTCCATGATGGTATCCTCAAAAGGAAGGTAAGGGTGATCCCTGTGGTAGATAGACGTAATGACATCTACATTCCTGATGCTCTACAGTGGGTTACTTATGTACCTTATAATGGACAAACAAAATCTCATCTTAAAAGTCTACACAATATTGTCAGTGGTAAGTGCCTGTTATTTATCTAAGAAAGATAATTTTTTAGTTTTTTTTTTGGTTTATTTTGTTTGTTATAAGTGTATAATACAAATTTCAGTGAACACAACACATATTACTATAAGAACCTAATGGTTAACCCCTGAAATATTAACTACCAGACAAAACAGGGATTATTACCATAAAAAGCATGATTTAGACAGATACAGGTTCTGGAGGAACAAAAGCAAATCACTTATAGATGATGCAAAAAACAATTTTTATAAAACATCTATTGAACAGGCTAAAAATCCAAAAGAATTATGGAAATATGTCAAGGGGCTCAACCAAACTAAAAGTTCTCCTTTTCCATCCCAACTTAAGACACACAATGGTGTATCACAGAAACTCAGCATATAGTTGACGCTTTTAACAAACATTTTATAAATATTGCCCCAAAAGATAGCCTATCAACATCTCAATCATACAAATTTGATAGTAACAAGATTTATGAGGAGGTAGCAGCAAAAGTACCTCAAGATACTTGGTTTTACATCCCCTTGATTACAGTTGCAGAAGGTAAGGACTGCCTTATCAATTTAAATGTCGCAAAAGCTACAGGCATTGATCAGATAAGTCCTCGCATACTTAAATTATCATCAGAAGTTATTTCACCGTCAATAGCTTATATTATGAATAGGAGTATCACTGCTGGTATATTTCCTTCTGAGCTTAAAAATGCCCGTGTCATGCCAAGCCATAAAAAGGGTCCTAAAGATACTGTCGACAACTATAGACCAATATCTATTTTGCCTACTATGTCAAAGATTTTTGAAAAGCATGTCTGCAAACACCTATACCGATACCTATTAAAATATAAGCTCCTCCATGCAAGTCAGTCTGGATTTAGAAGCCACCACTCTTGTCATACTGCTTTACTAAAACTTATTGATCAGTGGTTGAAAGCAATTGATGATGGAGAAATTATATGTATTATCTTCCTAGATTTAAAAAAAGCATTTGATCTGGTAGATCATGTTATCCTTCTTCAAAAACTGCAGTGCTACAAAATTTCAAATTTATCATGTAACTGGTTTAAATCATATCTATCTCATAGATTCCAACAAGTGGAAAATGGGACAATTAAGTCAAGGGCACTAGAAATAAAAACTGGAGTACCTCAGGGCTCCATATTAGGCCCCCTTTTATTTTTATTGTTCATTAATGATTTGCCCCTTCATATAACCTCATCTCAAGCAGACCTCTATGCAGATGATACTACCATTCACTGCACAGG
The DNA here is from genome assembly GCF_963676685.1 of Mytilus edulis. NCBI lineage: Eukaryota > Metazoa > Mollusca > Bivalvia > Mytilida > Mytilidae > Mytilus > Mytilus edulis. Next base: position 52,865,538 of record NC_092346.1, on the reverse strand, counting down.
TCGTAGTCTCAATACCATCCAGGACAGCATTACAAATGATTTAGAAAGAATTGAAGAATGGTGCAAGGGAAATAAGATGTATATAAATCCAACAAAAACTACATCTATGGTTATTGGTTCTAGACAGAAACTAGCAAAAACAGACCATGTTCTTAATTTGAGTGTTGGTAACTCACACATTAGAGATGTTAATTGCGAAAAGCTCCTTGGGGTTTTTATTGATGAAAATCTTTAGTGGACAGCCCAAATTGACACTTTGTGCACAAAATCAGTACAAGGCTAAATCTTTTGTCTAGGATAAAGAAATCCCTACCCCTAGAAACACGAAAGTTATACTTTAATTGTTATATTCTCCCTATTTTGGATTACTATTGTACAATTTGGGGAAACACCAGTGACCAAAATACAAATAGATTAGATAAACTTCAAAAACGAGCAGCTAGAATTATTCTTGAACTTCCTTATGATACCCCATCTAATACAATGTTTAAAAAGTTATCATGGCTTCGATTTACTGATCGTGTGATTTACCACAAGGCCTTATATGTTCATAGATGTTTATATGGATCTGTCCCAGAATATTTGTCTAACAAAATCTCCTATGTTACAAATAAAAATGGAATGCAACTTAGATCAAATACTACCCAATTACTTAATATACCAAAGGCAAGAACAAACACATTTAGAAGATCTTTTTCATATTCTGGCCCAACTTTATGGAATATACTACCAGAAGCACTAAGACACATGTCAAACATAAATACTTTTAAAACAAACTGCTTTAAGTTTTTACTTGAAAATCCAGGAAATATTTAAATGACTATGTATCAACTTTGATTTATGTTTTTTCTTATGTTTTTCTTTGTTATGAAGAAATTGTGTGAATTGCATTGTGAGTGGAGTGTGAGGGCCTCAAGGGAGAATAGTGGTTGTACTAATTGAGCATACCCTCTTGAAATAAAGATTATTATTATTATTATTATTATTATTATTATTATTATTATTATTATTATTATTATTATTATTATTATTATTATTATTATTATTATTATTATTATTATTATTATTATTATTATTATTATTATTATTATTATTAAAAGAGTTAATAATCCTTCATCAGGTCATGCTAAAAAATCCAAAGGTCAGGAGACCATATAAATGAAAAAAATAATTTGAATACTTATTTTTTTCATTTGTAAAGGGGTATAACTCATGAACATAAAAGGGAGGCTCCAAATTTCAAACTTGATCTCTTGATTGTGTATAAGTTTCATAACATTTGGTTGAGGCAAACTAAAGTCAGAGAATGTAAACAAACAATTCATAAATGTATCCATTTGTGAAGGAGCTTAACTCTAGAAAGGTAAAGTGATGACACCAAATTTCAAACTTAATCTTTGTTTTGTGGTACATGAAATAAGCATTGTATATTAGTTTGATAATATCCCATTGAGGCAAAATAAAGTAAGACAACAGAAACGAAAAATTCACAAATATTTCCATTTGTAAAGGGACATCACTCTAGAATAGTAAAAATGACGCCACCAAACTTTGAACTTGATCTGTGTATTGTGGTAAAAATCATTGTGTAAAATTTTCATAACATTTAGTAGAGGCAAACTTAAATTAAAGAACAGAAACAAATATTTCAATTTTTTTTCCATTTTTAAAGGGACATAATCCTGGCAGGTCTGTAAACGATTGGTTTTCTTTTAGGGGAAGATTTTCCATTGAAAACAGAAATGTTACTACCTGCTGGTGATGTAGCTAATGGACTTGCCTGGGGTTATGTTGTTAATTATCTAAGAGTTATCCTACCAGGTAAGATCATTAATATACTATGAGAGAGAAAGAGAGAGAGAGAGCATGGTTTGTCAATGTGAGTGACTGTTGTGATGACAAAGGAATATTGAAGCTATTTTCATGGACTGAAACTAATTTTTTATCTTACAAGAAAGATTATTTGCAAAGGTATACCATTAAAATCGTTAAATAAGTTGGTATATTTAAAGGGTGGCATATGTAGCCCAAGCCCCCCCCCCCCCCCCCCACACTTTGTAGGGAGCTAAACTTATGATTAATGCAAAGGTTTTTATGCATGTTCCTGGTTGACTCAAAACTTTGCCTAGCTTGACATTAACATGTAAAACACATTTCGTTTGTGTTTCTTGTTTCAAATTCAAATAAGAGTAAATAGAGAAAGTCGAACATACATATTTTCAGATAAGATATGCTTTGGTGATTTTCAGTATTTTCTTCTTTTACAGATGCATTGAAAAACATTGACCAGTCTTTTAAGAAAATGGATATCAGCAATTATAAATGTCCTGAAACTCTGTTTATAATTATACCAAAGAGTTGTGATGCTAAAGGTGTGATGAAAGACAAAGATGACAGAATTACTAACTTTACAACTACTCCTGATATTCATCCTTTTGGTGGAAGTAGACCGTTTTCTTGTCAAATATATAAAATTACTGATCAGCCGGTATGTCTGTTTTCATACTTATTCATATTCTCATATGCCATGCTTCTTTCCCTTTGTAAACAACACCACTTTGATCATTCCAGATGAAGGTTAATTCAGAAAAGAGCTTCAGTCGCATGAAATTTATAAAGTGCTGTTTGCATTTATTTTTTTCCCTCTTATTTTCTTTAATCATTTTCTCTCAGTGTTGGTATACACATGTTTAAAAATATGAATATTTTATTATATTTTACAGAACAAATATTTTATTGGACAATATGCTGCACCTATTACATGTTTACATGAGATGAAGGAATGGAGGATTGCTGGTGTTACTGCAGACACTATTTTATCGGAAGCATATAATTTTTATAAGATTGTTAAGAATCTTATGGAGTCAGCTGATCCTGTAAAAGCCAAATGCTGTGAATTTATTTTTTTTGATGGTGAGTTTTCCGTGCATTTGATATGTATCAATAAGATTAATATGCTTAATTGACAAATTAAGAAATTCAACTTTGTGCAGTCTTATTATCCTTATAAATGACATCATGATCATCAGAATGTACATCCAAAAATTAGTATTAAGGGGGCTCCTGGGTATAAATCAATTTTTTTTTCTAATATAGGATTTTGCTATATTTTTTTATAAATGAACTTTATCATATACTTAAAAGTAAAATGAAATAAAAAAAATGGGGTCACCGTTCATTTAAGCTCACAATATGCCTCGGGAAGAAGCATACATTTTTGTTAATGTTCTTTTTTTCTGTTGAACTAATAGGAGAAATAGAGGTAATATCGAAATAAAAAATTTACCTAATTGCAGAAATCGCTTAAATTTTACAATTATTTAGTTTATGAACAGCTTATTTGAAAACAATAATAAAAAATATAGGTCACCGATGAGTTAATAAAGTTATTTCAAATTTAATGCCAAAAAATTGCATTTTTGCTCCAAAGGGAGATAATTTGGAGCTTTTTCAATGATATAAACATTTTAAAAGTCATCTGTCGCCAAACCGAATCGCTTTTTTGGGTTGATTTTTGTACCATATTATAAAGTTATAACTAATAGTGTTATAAATAAAATTTGTACTGAAAAAATAGAGGTTTAATATTTTCCTGACATTTTGGTACCCATTAGCCATAACACCATTTATTCATTAAATTAACAGCTTAAAGGATAAATATTTTTGAGGGTGCAAACTAAGTATGCTGGATAAATAATTTCAAAATTCAGAAAGAAAGAAATGAAATTATTTTTATATTCAATACAAAAGATTGATTGATCCAAACACTTGCTTGATGGCAGTTTCTTGATTTCTGAATTTATGGAAACTTAAGTTTGTGCCTTAAAGTATTATATATTAAAACTTCTTTGTTTCAAACAGGAATTGAAAATATTGAACATTTTAATCTCCCACCATTTCTATTTGGCCAGGCTATACAGTGCTATTTATGTCTATCATTTGTTTGTTTTTTTTGTCATTTCACCCTTTTGTCTTGCTAACAAATTTCTTGTTGGGACTATTTTTTTGTAATGCATGATTCTATAGCAGTTTTTAGTTGAAATGGAGGATTTTTGGTTAAATGTATTATTTTAAAAGTGCAAAATTTATATACTTATAAAGATTCAGCTGTTGTCTAATCTATGGTCGAGTTGTTGTCTCTTTGACACATTCCCCATTTCCATTCTCAATTTTAATTTTATTGAAATCTGTAACTTACATTATGTTTTTAATCAACCCTGTTAAGCAACCATCAATCAATCAATCAATCAAATTAAAGTCAAACAAATTGCAATGATAAAAATTTATTTAAAATTAATTTATGTTTTTTAGATGAGAAAGATTCTTTGGCTGATATAATAGAGAAAAGGATTGGTTAGACAACATGTTTGCAGTATTTTGTTTACTTAGCATGCAGGATATTGATAAGCAGAAAAATTCAAGACAATCATACAGCATTGCTTTCTTATCTGTACTATAGCTGTCTCATGCTTATTTTGGGGATTTTCTTTGAAGAGAGTTTGGACCAATGTTTACATTATTAATATTTGTATTGCCATACTGCTCCTTAATTTTGATTCAATTTCATTAAAGCAGAATTGCACTACTTTCTTTGTGAAAAGTTGATGATTTGAATTCTAATTTTAGCAGTATTTTTTATAATAATGTCTTTACCTTGACAAAAGCTTTATTAGAAAGACCATGTATTTATTTCATTGAATGAACAAGTTTGTACAACAGACTATCTATCTTGCTTCTAAGTAGTTATTTTGTTAAGTACAATACATTGTATCTACCTCTAGACTCTAGAATTATGTTTCATGAAAATTATTAGTCCTCAAAAAAACTTTGGGCTCCCTTTTCATTTATTTTTCTATAAATACTTGATTAAAGTACCTGCATATGTTTTTTTATGTTACCATATATCAATTACTTGGACCACTGTTATGAAAAGTAGCGTTTTATATTTTTGTATATTGTTTTATAGATATTTATTTATTGTTGATGTTATTTATAATATAATTATTTTTTCCAATATGTGTGCCCATTAGTTTATCCAATATCAGGTTAACATTTTAGTTTACTCAGAAGACGTGGTCATATTGACTTTAAACACTCTCCATATGTTTGTTATAATGTCAAATTAAAAAAAAAATATATGCCAAATAAATTCATTTTAACCAGATTTCACATAAAAATTTCATATAGTCAAGTGTATGAGGAGGATATGATATGTCCTATTGACAATCTATTAAAATTATCTAAATTGATAAAAAGAAGTTTACTTATTTTTAAGCCCAAACTGCAATAGTAGAGGGGCATTATGTTTTCTGGTCTGTGCATCTGTTCGTTCATCCATCCGTCCGTCCGTCCGTCCGTTCCTCCATTTGTCTCGTTTCAGGTTAAAGTTTTTGGTCAAGGTAGTTCTTGTAGAAGTTAAAGTCCAACCAACTTGAAACTTAGTAAACATGTTCCCTATGATACGATTTTTCTAATTATAATGCCAAATTTCACGGTCCACTAAACATAGAAAATGATGGTGCAAGTAGGGATTATTGCTAACTCTCTTTTTGTAATATTTGTCTGTGAGACTATCGAACAAGGTAAAATATGAAGAAAAAAATGCATAAGTATCTTCTAATTCGTACGTTACTGTTTTACTTTTAGCACAATGTCTTAAATACATCAAATGGTGCCTATGTTTAATAAGCGTTTATATGCCATAATTTATAGATTTTTAAAAGACTGAATTGTTTATTATAATATCCTCACTTTAAAAAAATGGGGGTATACTGTTAAACCTCTGTCTGTCTGTCTGTCTGTCCTTCAATCTGTCCGTCCGTCCAATGAATATTTTTTGTCACATTTTTCTTAGTTACTACATTACAAGGATTTCTAAAATTTGGTTTCAGGGTTTATATGAGTCATGCCCCATTTATTGGCATTGTGTTTTCTGGTCTGTGTGATCGTTTGTCCGTCCGTTAGTTTGTTCTTTCATCCGTCTGTCTCGCTTCAGGTTAAAGTTTTTGGTCAAGGTAGTTGTTGATGAAGTTGAAGTTCAATCAACTTGAAACTTAGTACACATGTTCCCTATGATATGATCTTTCTATTTCTAATTCAAACTAGTAAGTTTTGGCCCCAATTTCATGGTCCACTGAACATAGAAATTGATAGCGCCATTGGGGCTTCTATGTATTATGGACACATTCTTGTTTATTGCATATTCAGTTGGTCTGTGGAATCATTGATTCTTTACATTGATGTGAAGAAAGGATTTGTCACACAAGCCAAAATTACCATATTATAGAATAGCTGGCCTATAAAATTGTGGATCGAAACGGGAAATGTGTCAAAGGCCACCAAAGGGTCTTTTACACAGCAAGTCTTAGATTTAGGGAGAGGATCATGCCTGGGTGAACCTCTGGGGGACTATTAAGATTTCAAAACCTTTTTTGTGCCCTAATCAGGTATGCTAAGGCAAACAAGAATTTTAATATGGTTAAAAAGTACAAGAACTTGTTCTTAAAAATCACTCATTTGACCTTTATGTGCAGGTCCAATGTCATCTTTAAGAATACATGACACTTTGTCTTGAGGTGCAACAATGTGCCCAAAATAAAAAGAATGTCAAAGTATAAAATCTCTCTTCTGGACAACAAAATATCATAAAAATTAATTTCAATATCCAGGTCAAAGACCAATGTCACATGAAGGTCATGATTATACACAAAACGTTGTCTTATGGTTATACACCTGCATGTTCCATGGGACAGGGCACGCAAGTGTCAAATGGTAAGAGACTATTTTTGCTCTGTTTAACTGTTTGGTGTGATATATATGTCAATGTTTTGATTAAATTTGTTGTTATTATTCTTCACACCATTTTTTTAGATGGTAGATGTTTTCATTTCAAAAGTTATTTTGGTAACAGTGTCCTAAATCATGAATGGGATGTTTGATTTACTAAACTGGAGTTACTCACTGGGGGTAGCTTAAGCTAGTGAAAGATGGAAAGACTGAGTGTGGCTTGGTATCATTTGGTTCGTTCACCCCCTTTTGATCTAAAAAAAAATATTATATTATCACTTTTACAATTCGTGTTATGATTTTTTAAGCCTAAAATCGCCCAAAATTTTTAATCTGTTTTATGAATTATTGCCCCATTTCCAAAATGCTGGATCCTCCCTGCAAACCCTTAAGTCAGAACTTCTGTGCTGACATAAATATCATTCATGTGGTCATTTGTGGTTCATAAAATCAACAGATAATCGTAAATAAATATAATTCCGAAATCTCCGTACTTGATCCATTTTTAGTATCTCCTAGATCTGGTTCTTTGGATATGGGAAACCAGTCCGTTCTACTTTCGTTTTGAATACAAAGTACTTAATAGTTTTCCATTGCCGACAATGTTAGCCTTTTGTTTAATTACTTCTAAATAAAAGAAATTTTGTGGTTGAAAGTGGTATCAAAAGAAAGAACAATTTATTGTCATCAAAATACAACACAAAAAAATATATGGTCCCATGGCTTTTACGGGTGAATTTTGGGGTTGTCAAGAACGCATGACAATCCCGCAGAAAAATGTCACTGATTTTTAGCACTTCACCTCAAGTAGTAAAAAAAATTCTAATAATTCCTATGTAAATAATTTTACAAGAAAACTATGCTTAACTGTAGTCATACTAAAGAGGCTTTCCAGAAAAAAAATATCCATTTAATATAACAACCAATCACAAAGACTTACCATTTTTCTTCTCTATGTCATGTTCCCTTCACCAAGATGGCTGCGCCCATGGATTTTCATTTGGTACATTGATACCTATACAATTTCCAAATAAAATCAGAATCTAGCAAATTTACTTATTTATAAACAATAAACCTAGTCCGCAATATGGTGTGAAATATCAGAGTTATCTGTCCATGTATACCCAAGTTACCAACAATATAATATGCATACCCCTTTCATGACACGGCCAGGTTTTCGCTATCTTTTGAAAAAAATCATCATGGAAAAACTGATGTTTTTCTTAAAGTTTCTAGTTTTCTTTAAAGTTACATATGTATATAGGTGGAGGAAGGTCAGTGATACTGTATATGAGGTTGTCTTCATCAGATATTTAATAGGGGTAGATTCTACCCAGAAATTTATAACCACAGGGAAAATTTCAATTATTTACTATTTTTTCATAAATAAAAGTGACCTCTGGAGATATGATTGTACTGAAAGACCAGTAAAGCTGCCTTATCTTGTTGACTGAGAACCAGTGATGATGTATAAAAATATAAATCATTTCTGTCATGGGTGAGAATGTGCAGAAAAATTAATGTGATTTATCCTAATTATTTCTGTTTTTTGAAAAATTTATGGGTGACCATGTTACAACTGTCATTCTTCATTACTAAATGCACTAAAAACCACCAAAACAGTATAAAAGTATAGACACCATAACAAAATTCACATTTAAAATTAAAATTGATACAACAATTCATTAAATAACCAAAAAAATCAGCAATATACAATGGGAAAATTCAAAAAAGGACATAAAGTTGGTTTTAAAGTTGGACTTGTGCCACATAACAAAATGAGAAAAGGTGTTTCTTCCAAACAAAGTGACAGTGAACAAACACATTATGTTAGACTTACCCGTGAAATGACAAATCTTGTAAAAAATGTACCATATAAGGAAGATAAGAGTCTATCCAACACTGGGATCAAACCTGCCACTTTGTTGCGATCAAAATCTAGTGACACAAAAAAGGCTAAACCTGTTAAATCTGCAAAAGAAAAGCAAAGGTAAGACTATTTTATACATAAATATTTCCTATTCAATCAATCTACACACAAACTAAACATTTAAAGATGATCACAGTTTCAAATCTGAAAGAAACCATGTACAAGGGTCACTTTCTACATCATATTACTAAGTTTGGAAAAATCTTATTCAAATATTCAAAAATATGCAAGTAAATATATAAATTATAAAGAGCAGATATTTTTAAAGATATTGAGACAAAGACAAATAAATCTGATATACAGGAGGATTTTTTAGAGCCATTTATAAAATTAACAGTTTTAAGGGGAGGTAACTAGCAATTTACATTTTATCTACTTTTCCACTATGCATCAGAATGTATGAAAAATACATATTTACCTGTTTTTTTTTTTTTTTAACAGAATTGAGTCTAAAACCAACAGGACTATCAACATAAAGTTAAATGCAGTCATGTGGAATGCTGTGTTTCATGAACATTCAGAACTAAGTCCACATTGTAAGGGGTTTCTTGAATGGGACATGTCCAAAGAAGAAAGATGGGGCCTTGGCAACTCTGAATGTGCTATATGTGACACATGTAGTTACCAGTCTAAAAAATATAAACTTTATGAAGAGGTCAAGACAGGAAAAAAGGGTAGAAAGCCTGCTAAAATGAATATAGGTGCCCAAGCCGCATTAGCTCAAACTCCTATTTCAACCACAAGCTTTAGAAAAATCTTGCTAGGAACTAATTCTGTTGCTCCATCTGCAAAGGGACTTCAAAAGAGAGCCAATGCTGTACTGCCTAAGATAAAAGAAATAAATGAGAGTGACATGAAAAGACTGCGTAAACGATTAATAAATATCAAAAAGTTACGTGGTGCGGAAAATCCATCTGCCGTAAGTCTTCAAGGCGACGGTGCATACAATAACCCATTGTATTCTGGGGTCGGTCGTACACCATTTCAGCCTGCGACCCAAATGGTATACACTGTTGCTGAAAATGAGACACAGGACAAGAGCATACTGACAGTTGTTGCAAAAAATAAACTGTGCTCCATACACCCAGTTAATCCAAACAGTGGAAAATTTGAACAGTGTACTGAAAACTGCAGCTCAACTTTGACCTTTCTCAAAAGCATCGGCGATGAATATTCCTGGGCCAAGGAGGCCCTGACAGATTTAAATGCAGATGAAATCGAGGCAAAACATTTTACAACTGACCCCGACAGCTCTGCATTTAAAGCTGCGGAAGATTTATATCATGAAAACATAACAAAAACTGAGCCCGAACATTTCCTGGACACCCGACATCTGGCAGATAATCACAGGAAAAATATAAAGAAAAATCCCCAAATTCTCAATATGATGCCTGGAAGAACTAAAAAAGAAAAAGAAAATCTCCAAAACAATTTTTCTTTAGATTTATCAGCAAGATGCACCTCTGAATTTACAGAGGCAATGGAAAAATATGGTGGTAACTTCCAAAAAATGAAAAACAAAATTTCCTTCATATGTGATGCCATCCCAATGTGTTATACAGGAAATCATGAGCTATGCCGTCGTCATTCTTTTGTGTGTAAAGGTGGCAAGAAATTCTGGCTGAAAAGTAGTAGCTTTTTAACTTCCATGTTTAAAATTTTGAATACAACAGACAATATTAGTGAAATAAGAAAATGCATACTGTACCGTCTTGGCCCAGATGCCTTAAATAAAACTAAACTTAACCTTAATACGCAAAAAGTTGAAGGATTTAACCGAAGCTTACGACGGTCACTTCCCAAAAATGTTACCTTCACCAAAAACTTTGAAGGCAGGGTCCATGCAGCAGTCCACAGTGTAAATCTTGGTCCTGGAGAATCCTTGATGCTAATTTGTGATCAGCTGGGTGCACCAGTGACTGCAGGTTCCTCTGTCGAAAAATCTCTGAAATTAGTACAAAGAACTGATAAACTTCAAAAGGAGCATAAAAAGTCTCTGAAATATAAAAAATCTATGTCTGACAAAAGAAAGTATCTCTATAAAGCATACGCAATCGCAAAGGAGAATCGAGACTATGAAAAAAACAAACTTTTATCCGACGCAAATAAGAAAATTGCTGGAAAAAAACAAGAACATGGTTACGCAAAGGTGAAAAGGATACACAGAAGTAGCAAAAAATAAAAATGTACAAAGTAAACAGTGTGGTTCATGGCTTTTAGAGCAAAATCCCTGTCCCTTGCAGTGTATTCGGTCTTGGTTGGTAGCATGGGTCTCTAGAATAATGTGATCTGCATTAACACATAGCTTATTCTGACAGAGGTGGCTACACTCAATTGTATTGCTATTTTTATCTAGCTTTGGCATATCATTTCGACTGAGTTTATGTCTAATCATATATGCCACCCTGTGGGCCCTTTCTTTTTTTAAACCCTCAGTGGGCCATTTTACATTCTTCACCCCATAGCCATATTTGTCAACATAGCCCTCCCATACAATACATGCATATTCATTGCCCAATTTCCTTGTTTTCAATGAAAAAATTCTCTCTAGATGCTGGAAAAAGTCTCCCATGATGAGTTTATCAACAAAACGCTTGCATCAGTAATCTGACTCCACAGACCGTTTTCAAAAGTTAAAATGAAAGTGAAAGTACCCCCAGTTTAGAATACAAAGTACTTAATAGTTTTCCATTGCCGACAATGTTAGCCTTTTGTTTAATTACTTCTAAATAAAAGAAATTTTGTGGTTGAAAGTGGTATCAAAAGAAAGAACAATTTATTGTCATCAAAATACAACACAAAAAAATATATGGTCCCATGGCTTTTACGGGTGAATTTTGGGGTTGTCAAGAACGCATGACAATCCCGCAGAAAAATGTCACTGATTTTTAGCACTTCACCTCAAGTAGTAAAAAAAATTCTAATAATTCCTATGTAAATAATTTTACAAGAAAACTATGCTTAACTGTAGTCATACTAAAGAGGCTTTCCAGAAAAAAAATATCCATTTAATATAACAACCAATCACAAAGACTTACCATTTTTCTTCTCTATGTCATGTTCCCTTCACCAAGATGGCTGCGCCCATGGATTTTCATTTGGTACATTGATACCTATACAATTTCCAAATAAAATCAGAATCTAGCAAATTTACTTATTTATAAACAATAAACCTAGTCCGCAATATGGTGTGAAATATCAGAGTTATCTGTCCATGTATACCCAAGTTACCAACAATATAATATGCATACCCCTTTCATGACACGGCCAGGTTTTCGCTATCTTTTGAAAAAAATCATCATGGAAAAACTGATGTTTTTCTTAAAGTTTCTAGTTTTCTTTAAAGTTACATATGTATATAGGTGGAGGAAGGTCAGTGATACTGTATATGAGGTTGTCTTCATCAGATATTTAATAGGGGTAGATTCTACCCAGAAATTTATAACCACAGGGAAAATTTCAATTATTTACTATTTTTTCATAAATAAAAGTGACCTCTGGAGATATGATTGTACTGAAAGACCAGTAAAGCTGCCTTATCTTGTTGACTGAGAACCAGTGATGATGTATAAAAATATAAATCATTTCTGTCATGGGTGAGAATGTGCAGAAAAATTAATGTGATTTATCCTAATTATTTCTGTTTTTTGAAAAATTTATGGGTGACCATGTTACAACTGTCATTCTTCATTACTAAATGCACTAAAAACCACCAAAACAGTATAAAAGTATAGACACCATAACAAAATTCACATTTAAAATTAAAATTGATACAACAATTCATTAAATAACCAAAAAAATCAGCAATATACAATGGGAAAATTCAAAAAAGGACATAAAGTTGGTTTTAAAGTTGGACTTGTGCCACATAACAAAATGAGAAAAGGTGTTTCTTCCAAACAAAGTGACAGTGAACAAACACATTATGTTAGACTTACCCGTGAAATGACAAATCTTGTAAAAAATGTACCATATAAGGAAGATAAGAGTCTATCCAACACTGGGATCAAACCTGCCACTTTGTTGCGATCAAAATCTAGTGACACAAAAAAGGCTAAACCTGTTAAATCTGCAAAAGAAAAGCAAAGGTAAGACTATTTTATACATAAATATTTCCTATTCAATCAATCTACACACAAACTAAACATTTAAAGATGATCACAGTTTCAAATCTGAAAGAAACCATGTACAAGGGTCACTTTCTACATCATATTACTAAGTTTGGAAAAATCTTATTCAAATATTCAAAAATATGCAAGTAAATATATAAATTATAAAGAGCAGATATTTTTAAAGATATTGAGACAAAGACAAATAAATCTGATATACAGGAGGATTTTTTAGAGCCATTTATAAAATTAACAGTTTTAAGGGGAGGTAACTAGCAATTTACATTTTATCTACTTTTCCACTATGCATCAGAATGTATGAAAAATACATATTTACCTGTTTTTTTTTTTTTTTAACAGAATTGAGTCTAAAACCAACAGGACTATCAACATAAAGTTAAATGCAGTCATGTGGAATGCTGTGTTTCATGAACATTCAGAACTAAGTCCACATTGTAAGGGGTTTCTTGAATGGGACATGTCCAAAGAAGAAAGATGGGGCCTTGGCAACTCTGAATGTGCTATATGTGACACATGTAGTTACCAGTCTAAAAAATATAAACTTTATGAAGAGGTCAAGACAGGAAAAAAGGGTAGAAAGCCTGCTAAAATGAATATAGGTGCCCAAGCCGCATTAGCTCAAACTCCTATTTCAACCACAAGCTTTAGAAAAATCTTGCTAGGAACTAATTCTGTTGCTCCATCTGCAAAGGGACTTCAAAAGAGAGCCAATGCTGTACTGCCTAAGATAAAAGAAATAAATGAGAGTGACATGAAAAGACTGCGTAAACGATTAATAAATATCAAAAAGTTACGTGGTGCGGAAAATCCATCTGCCGTAAGTCTTCAAGGCGACGGTGCATACAATAACCCATTGTATTCTGGGGTCGGTCGTACACCATTTCAGCCTGCGACCCAAATGGTATACACTGTTGCTGAAAATGAGACACAGGACAAGAGCATACTGACAGTTGTTGCAAAAAATAAACTGTGCTCCATACACCCAGTTAATCCAAACAGTGGAAAATTTGAACAGTGTACTGAAAACTGCAGCTCAACTTTGACCTTTCTCAAAAGCATCGGCGATGAATATTCCTGGGCCAAGGAGGCCCTGACAGATTTAAATGCAGATGAAATCGAGGCAAAACATTTTACAACTGACCCCGACAGCTCTGCATTTAAAGCTGCGGAAGATTTATATCATGAAAACATAACAAAAACTGAGCCCGAACATTTCCTGGACACCCGACATCTGGCAGATAATCACAGGAAAAATATAAAGAAAAATCCCCAAATTCTCAATATGATGCCTGGAAGAACTAAAAAAGAAAAAGAAAATCTCCAAAACAATTTTTCTTTAGATTTATCAGCAAGATGCACCTCTGAATTTACAGAGGCAATGGAAAAATATGGTGGTAACTTCCAAAAAATGAAAAACAAAATTTCCTTCATATGTGATGCCATCCCAATGTGTTATACAGGAAATCATGAGCTATGCCGTCGTCATTCTTTTGTGTGTAAAGGTGGCAAGAAATTCTGGCTGAAAAGTAGTAGCTTTTTAACTTCCATGTTTAAAATTTTGAATACAACAGACAATATTAGTGAAATAAGAAAATGCATACTGTACCGTCTTGGCCCAGATGCCTTAAATAAAACTAAACTTAACCTTAATACGCAAAAAGTTGAAGGATTTAACCGAAGCTTACGACGGTCACTTCCCAAAAATGTTACCTTCACCAAAAACTTTGAAGGCAGGGTCCATGCAGCAGTCCACAGTGTAAATCTTGGTCCTGGAGAATCCTTGATGCTAATTTGTGATCAGCTGGGTGCACCAGTGACTGCAGGTTCCTCTGTCGAAAAATCTCTGAAATTAGTACAAAGAACTGATAAACTTCAAAAGGAGCATAAAAAGTCTCTGAAATATAAAAAATCTATGTCTGACAAAAGAAAGTATCTCTATAAAGCATACGCAATCGCAAAGGAGAATCGAGACTATGAAAAAAACAAACTTTTATCCGACGCAAATAAGAAAATTGCTGGAAAAAAACAAGAACATGGTTACGCAAAGGTGAAAAGGATACACAGAAGTAGCAAAAAATAAAAATGTACAAAGTAAACAGTGTGGTTCATGGCTTTTAGAGCAAAATCCCTGTCCCTTGCAGTGTATTCGGTCTTGGTTGGTAGCATGGGTCTCTAGAATAATGTGATCTGCATTAACACATAGCTTATTCTGACAGAGGTGGCTACACTCAATTGTATTGCTATTTTTATCTAGCTTTGGCATATCATTTCGACTGAGTTTATGTCTAATCATATATGCCACCCTGTGGGCCCTTTCTTTTTTTAAACCCTCAGTGGGCCATTTTACATTCTTCACCCCATAGCCATATTTGTCAACATAGCCCTCCCATACAATACATGCATATTCATTGCCCAATTTCCTTGTTTTCAATGAAAAAATTCTCTCTAGATGCTGGAAAAAGTCTCCCATGATGAGTTTATCAACAAAACGCTTGCATCAGTAATCTGACTCCACAGACCGTTTTCAAAAGTTAAAATGAAAGTGAAAGTACCCCCAGTTTAGAATACAAAGTACTTAATAGTTTTCCATTGCCGACAATGTTAGCCTTTTGTTTAATTACTTCTAAATAAAAGAAATTTTGTGGTTGAAAGTGGTATCAAAAGAAAGAACAATTTATTGTCATCAAAATACAACACAAAAAAATATATGGTCCCATGGCTTTTACGGGTGAATTTTGGGGTTGTCAAGAACGCATGACAATCCCGCAGAAAAATGTCACTGATTTTTAGCACTTCACCTCAAGTAGTAAAAAAAATTCTAATAATTCCTATGTAAATAATTTTACAAGAAAACTATGCTTAACTGTAGTCATACTAAAGAGGCTTTCCAGAAAAAAAATATCCATTTAATATAACAACCAATCACAAAGACTTACCATTTTTCTTCTCTATGTCATGTTCCCTTCACCAAGATGGCTGCGCCCATGGATTTTCATTTGGTACATTGATACCTATACAATTTCCAAATAAAATCAGAATCTAGCAAATTTACTTATTTATAAACAATAAACCTAGTCCGCAATATGGTGTGAAATATCAGAGTTATCTGTCCATGTATACCCAAGTTACCAACAATATAATATGCATACCCCTTTCATGACACGGCCAGGTTTTCGCTATCTTTTGAAAAAAATCATCATGGAAAAACTGATGTTTTTCTTAAAGTTTCTAGTTTTCTTTAAAGTTACATATGTATATAGGTGGAGGAAGGTCAGTGATACTGTATATGAGGTTGTCTTCATCAGATATTTAATAGGGGTAGATTCTACCCAGAAATTTATAACCACAGGGAAAATTTCAATTATTTACTATTTTTTCATAAATAAAAGTGACCTCTGGAGATATGATTGTACTGAAAGACCAGTAAAGCTGCCTTATCTTGTTGACTGAGAACCAGTGATGATGTATAAAAATATAAATCATTTCTGTCATGGGTGAGAATGTGCAGAAAAATTAATGTGATTTATCCTAATTATTTCTGTTTTTTGAAAAATTTATGGGTGACCATGTTACAACTGTCATTCTTCATTACTAAATGCACTAAAAACCACCAAAACAGTATAAAAGTATAGACACCATAACAAAATTCACATTTAAAATTAAAATTGATACAACAATTCATTAAATAACCAAAAAAATCAGCAATATACAATGGGAAAATTCAAAAAAGGACATAAAGTTGGTTTTAAAGTTGGACTTGTGCCACATAACAAAATGAGAAAAGGTGTTTCTTCCAAACAAAGTGACAGTGAACAAACACATTATGTTAGACTTACCCGTGAAATGACAAATCTTGTAAAAAATGTACCATATAAGGAAGATAAGAGTCTATCCAACACTGGGATCAAACCTGCCACTTTGTTGCGATCAAAATCTAGTGACACAAAAAAGGCTAAACCTGTTAAATCTGCAAAAGAAAAGCAAAGGTAAGACTATTTTATACATAAATATTTCCTATTCAATCAATCTACACACAAACTAAACATTTAAAGATGATCACAGTTTCAAATCTGAAAGAAACCATGTACAAGGGTCACTTTCTACATCATATTACTAAGTTTGGAAAAATCTTATTCAAATATTCAAAAATATGCAAGTAAATATATAAATTATAAAGAGCAGATATTTTTAAAGATATTGAGACAAAGACAAATAAATCTGATATACAGGAGGATTTTTTAGAGCCATTTATAAAATTAACAGTTTTAAGGGGAGGTAACTAGCAATTTACATTTTATCTACTTTTCCACTATGCATCAGAATGTATGAAAAATACATATTTACCTGTTTTTTTTTTTTTTTAACAGAATTGAGTCTAAAACCAACAGGACTATCAACATAAAGTTAAATGCAGTCATGTGGAATGCTGTGTTTCATGAACATTCAGAACTAAGTCCACATTGTAAGGGGTTTCTTGAATGGGACATGTCCAAAGAAGAAAGATGGGGCCTTGGCAACTCTGAATGTGCTATATGTGACACATGTAGTTACCAGTCTAAAAAATATAAACTTTATGAAGAGGTCAAGACAGGAAAAAAGGGTAGAAAGCCTGCTAAAATGAATATAGGTGCCCAAGCCGCATTAGCTCAAACTCCTATTTCAACCACAAGCTTTAGAAAAATCTTGCTAGGAACTAATTCTGTTGCTCCATCTGCAAAGGGACTTCAAAAGAGAGCCAATGCTGTACTGCCTAAGATAAAAGAAATAAATGAGAGTGACATGAAAAGACTGCGTAAACGATTAATAAATATCAAAAAGTTACGTGGTGCGGAAAATCCATCTGCCGTAAGTCTTCAAGGCGACGGTGCATACAATAACCCATTGTATTCTGGGGTCGGTCGTACACCATTTCAGCCTGCGACCCAAATGGTATACACTGTTGCTGAAAATGAGACACAGGACAAGAGCATACTGACAGTTGTTGCAAAAAATAAACTGTGCTCCATACACCCAGTTAATCCAAACAGTGGAAAATTTGAACAGTGTACTGAAAACTGCAGCTCAACTTTGACCTTTCTCAAAAGCATCGGCGATGAATATTCCTGGGCCAAGGAGGCCCTGACAGATTTAAATGCAGATGAAATCGAGGCAAAACATTTTACAACTGACCCCGACAGCTCTGCATTTAAAGCTGCGGAAGATTTATATCATGAAAACATAACAAAAACTGAGCCCGAACATTTCCTGGACACCCGACATCTGGCAGATAATCACAGGAAAAATATAAAGAAAAATCCCCAAATTCTCAATATGATGCCTGGAAGAACTAAAAAAGAAAAAGAAAATCTCCAAAACAATTTTTCTTTAGATTTATCAGCAAGATGCACCTCTGAATTTACAGAGGCAATGGAAAAATATGGTGGTAACTTCCAAAAAATGAAAAACAAAATTTCCTTCATATGTGATGCCATCCCAATGTGTTATACAGGAAATCATGAGCTATGCCGTCGTCATTCTTTTGTGTGTAAAGGTGGCAAGAAATTCTGGCTGAAAAGTAGTAGCTTTTTAACTTCCATGTTTAAAATTTTGAATACAACAGACAATATTAGTGAAATAAGAAAATGCATACTGTACCGTCTTGGCCCAGATGCCTTAAATAAAACTAAACTTAACCTTAATACGCAAAAAGTTGAAGGATTTAACCGAAGCTTACGACGGTCACTTCCCAAAAATGTTACCTTCACCAAAAACTTTGAAGGCAGGGTCCATGCAGCAGTCCACAGTGTAAATCTTGGTCCTGGAGAATCCTTGATGCTAATTTGTGATCAGCTGGGTGCACCAGTGACTGCAGGTTCCTCTGTCGAAAAATCTCTGAAATTAGTACAAAGAACTGATAAACTTCAAAAGGAGCATAAAAAGTCTCTGAAATATAAAAAATCTATGTCTGACAAAAGAAAGTATCTCTATAAAGCATACGCAATCGCAAAGGAGAATCGAGACTATGAAAAAAACAAACTTTTATCCGACGCAAATAAGAAAATTGCTGGAAAAAAACAAGAACATGGTTACGCAAAGGTGAAAAGGATACACAGAAGTAGCAAAAAATAAAAATGTACAAAGTAAACAGTGTGGTTCATGGCTTTTAGAGCAAAATCCCTGTCCCTTGCAGTGTATTCGGTCTTGGTTGGTAGCATGGGTCTCTAGAATAATGTGATCTGCATTAACACATAGCTTATTCTGACAGAGGTGGCTACACTCAATTGTATTGCTATTTTTATCTAGCTTTGGCATATCATTTCGACTGAGTTTATGTCTAATCATATATGCCACCCTGTGGGCCCTTTCTTTTTTTAAACCCTCAGTGGGCCATTTTACATTCTTCACCCCATAGCCATATTTGTCAACATAGCCCTCCCATACAATACATGCATATTCATTGCCCAATTTCCTTGTTTTCAATGAAAAAATTCTCTCTAGATGCTGGAAAAAGTCTCCCATGATGAGTTTATCAACAAAACGCTTGCATCAGTAATCTGACTCCACAGACCGTTTTCAAAAGTTAAAATGAAAGTGAAAGTACCCCCAGTTTAGAATACAAAGTACTTAATAGTTTTCCATTGCCGACAATGTTAGCCTTTTGTTTAATTACTTCTAAATAAAAGAAATTTTGTGGTTGAAAGTGGTATCAAAAGAAAGAACAATTTATTGTCATCAAAATACAACACAAAAAAATATATGGTCCCATGGCTTTTACGGGTGAATTTTGGGGTTGTCAAGAACGCATGACAATCCCGCAGAAAAATGTCACTGATTTTTAGCACTTCACCTCAAGTAGTAAAAAAAATTCTAATAATTCCTATGTAAATAATTTTACAAGAAAACTATGCTTAACTGTAGTCATACTAAAGAGGCTTTCCAGAAAAAAAATATCCATTTAATATAACAACCAATCACAAAGACTTACCATTTTTCTTCTCTATGTCATGTTCCCTTCACCAAGATGGCTGCGCCCATGGATTTTCATTTGGTACATTGATACCTATACAATTTCCAAATAAAATCAGAATCTAGCAAATTTACTTATTTATAAACAATAAACCTAGTCCGCAATATGGTGTGAAATATCAGAGTTATCTGTCCATGTATACCCAAGTTACCAACAATATAATATGCATACCCCTTTCATGACACGGCCAGGTTTTCGCTATCTTTTGAAAAAAATCATCATGGAAAAACTGATGTTTTTCTTAAAGTTTCTAGTTTTCTTTAAAGTTACATATGTATATAGGTGGAGGAAGGTCAGTGATACTGTATATGAGGTTGTCTTCATCAGATATTTAATAGGGGTAGATTCTACCCAGAAATTTATAACCACAGGGAAAATTTCAATTATTTACTATTTTTTCATAAATAAAAGTGACCTCTGGAGATATGATTGTACTGAAAGACCAGTAAAGCTGCCTTATCTTGTTGACTGAGAACCAGTGATGATGTATAAAAATATAAATCATTTCTGTCATGGGTGAGAATGTGCAGAAAAATTAATGTGATTTATCCTAATTATTTCTGTTTTTTGAAAAATTTATGGGTGACCATGTTACAACTGTCATTCTTCATTACTAAATGCACTAAAAACCACCAAAACAGTATAAAAGTATAGACACCATAACAAAATTCACATTTAAAATTAAAATTGATACAACAATTCATTAAATAACCAAAAAAATCAGCAATATACAATGGGAAAATTCAAAAAAGGACATAAAGTTGGTTTTAAAGTTGGACTTGTGCCACATAACAAAATGAGAAAAGGTGTTTCTTCCAAACAAAGTGACAGTGAACAAACACATTATGTTAGACTTACCCGTGAAATGACAAATCTTGTAAAAAATGTACCATATAAGGAAGATAAGAGTCTATCCAACACTGGGATCAAACCTGCCACTTTGTTGCGATCAAAATCTAGTGACACAAAAAAGGCTAAACCTGTTAAATCTGCAAAAGAAAAGCAAAGGTAAGACTATTTTATACATAAATATTTCCTATTCAATCAATCTACACACAAACTAAACATTTAAAGATGATCACAGTTTCAAATCTGAAAGAAACCATGTACAAGGGTCACTTTCTACATCATATTACTAAGTTTGGAAAAATCTTATTCAAATATTCAAAAATATGCAAGTAAATATATAAATTATAAAGAGCAGATATTTTTAAAGATATTGAGACAAAGACAAATAAATCTGATATACAGGAGGATTTTTTAGAGCCATTTATAAAATTAACAGTTTTAAGGGGAGGTAACTAGCAATTTACATTTTATCTACTTTTCCACTATGCATCAGAATGTATGAAAAATACATATTTACCTGTTTTTTTTTTTTTTTAACAGAATTGAGTCTAAAACCAACAGGACTATCAACATAAAGTTAAATGCAGTCATGTGGAATGCTGTGTTTCATGAACATTCAGAACTAAGTCCACATTGTAAGGGGTTTCTTGAATGGGACATGTCCAAAGAAGAAAGATGGGGCCTTGGCAACTCTGAATGTGCTATATGTGACACATGTAGTTACCAGTCTAAAAAATATAAACTTTATGAAGAGGTCAAGACAGGAAAAAAGGGTAGAAAGCCTGCTAAAATGAATATAGGTGCCCAAGCCGCATTAGCTCAAACTCCTATTTCAACCACAAGCTTTAGAAAAATCTTGCTAGGAACTAATTCTGTTGCTCCATCTGCAAAGGGACTTCAAAAGAGAGCCAATGCTGTACTGCCTAAGATAAAAGAAATAAATGAGAGTGACATGAAAAGACTGCGTAAACGATTAATAAATATCAAAAAGTTACGTGGTGCGGAAAATCCATCTGCCGTAAGTCTTCAAGGCGACGGTGCATACAATAACCCATTGTATTCTGGGGTCGGTCGTACACCATTTCAGCCTGCGACCCAAATGGTATACACTGTTGCTGAAAATGAGACACAGGACAAGAGCATACTGACAGTTGTTGCAAAAAATAAACTGTGCTCCATACACCCAGTTAATCCAAACAGTGGAAAATTTGAACAGTGTACTGAAAACTGCAGCTCAACTTTGACCTTTCTCAAAAGCATCGGCGATGAATATTCCTGGGCCAAGGAGGCCCTGACAGATTTAAATGCAGATGAAATCGAGGCAAAACATTTTACAACTGACCCCGACAGCTCTGCATTTAAAGCTGCGGAAGATTTATATCATGAAAACATAACAAAAACTGAGCCCGAACATTTCCTGGACACCCGACATCTGGCAGATAATCACAGGAAAAATATAAAGAAAAATCCCCAAATTCTCAATATGATGCCTGGAAGAACTAAAAAAGAAAAAGAAAATCTCCAAAACAATTTTTCTTTAGATTTATCAGCAAGATGCACCTCTGAATTTACAGAGGCAATGGAAAAATATGGTGGTAACTTCCAAAAAATGAAAAACAAAATTTCCTTCATATGTGATGCCATCCCAATGTGTTATACAGGAAATCATGAGCTATGCCGTCGTCATTCTTTTGTGTGTAAAGGTGGCAAGAAATTCTGGCTGAAAAGTAGTAGCTTTTTAACTTCCATGTTTAAAATTTTGAATACAACAGACAATATTAGTGAAATAAGAAAATGCATACTGTACCGTCTTGGCCCAGATGCCTTAAATAAAACTAAACTTAACCTTAATACGCAAAAAGTTGAAGGATTTAACCGAAGCTTACGACGGTCACTTCCCAAAAATGTTACCTTCACCAAAAACTTTGAAGGCAGGGTCCATGCAGCAGTCCACAGTGTAAATCTTGGTCCTGGAGAATCCTTGATGCTAATTTGTGATCAGCTGGGTGCACCAGTGACTGCAGGTTCCTCTGTCGAAAAATCTCTGAAATTAGTACAAAGAACTGATAAACTTCAAAAGGAGCATAAAAAGTCTCTGAAATATAAAAAATCTATGTCTGACAAAAGAAAGTATCTCTATAAAGCATACGCAATCGCAAAGGAGAATCGAGACTATGAAAAAAACAAACTTTTATCCGACGCAAATAAGAAAATTGCTGGAAAAAAACAAGAACATGGTTACGCAAAGGTGAAAAGGATACACAGAAGTAGCAAAAAATAAAAATGTACAAAGTAAACAGTGTGGTTCATGGCTTTTAGAGCAAAATCCCTGTCCCTTGCAGTGTATTCGGTCTTGGTTGGTAGCATGGGTCTCTAGAATAATGTGATCTGCATTAACACATAGCTTATTCTGACAGAGGTGGCTACACTCAATTGTATTGCTATTTTTATCTAGCTTTGGCATATCATTTCGACTGAGTTTATGTCTAATCATATATGCCACCCTGTGGGCCCTTTCTTTTTTTAAACCCTCAGTGGGCCATTTTACATTCTTCACCCCATAGCCATATTTGTCAACATAGCCCTCCCATACAATACATGCATATTCATTGCCCAATTTCCTTGTTTTCAATGAAAAAATTCTCTCTAGATGCTGGAAAAAGTCTCCCATGATGAGTTTATCAACAAAACGCTTGCATCAGTAATCTGACTCCACAGACCGTTTTCAAAAGTTAAAATGAAAGTGAAAGTACCCCCAGTTTAGAATACAAAGTACTTAATAGTTTTCCATTGCCGACAATGTTAGCCTTTTGTTTAATTACTTCTAAATAAAAGAAATTTTGTGGTTGAAAGTGGTATCAAAAGAAAGAACAATTTATTGTCATCAAAATACAACACAAAAAAATATATGGTCCCATGGCTTTTACGGGTGAATTTTGGGGTTGTCAAGAACGCATGACAATCCCGCAGAAAAATGTCACTGATTTTTAGCACTTCACCTCAAGTAGTAAAAAAAATTCTAATAATTCCTATGTAAATAATTTTACAAGAAAACTATGCTTAACTGTAGTCATACTAAAGAGGCTTTCCAGAAAAAAAATATCCATTTAATATAACAACCAATCACAAAGACTTACCATTTTTCTTCTCTATGTCATGTTCCCTTCACCAAGATGGCTGCGCCCATGGATTTTCATTTGGTACATTGATACCTATAGAACAGTTGAAAAGAAAACTATAGGCTGGTAATTCCAGCAACTATTTCAAAAAGAAAGCTGGGAAGTATAATTTCATCATGTTCATTATTATTTGAGAAAGCGTCACAAAATATTTTAAGAACAATTTAGGTAAACTAAAAGAAGATTAGATGTAAATTTTGCCCAATTTAGTCTAAACTGACGAAAAATTATAACGGGACCTCATTAGTGTTCTTTACCTGGAAGAAGATAAAGGTAAGTGAAAATTCCCGATGTTAATATTGAACAGATATATGATGTTAAGGAGGGGTATTTGCGAAAAATACCAGTCGAGAGAATTTAAATTTCACAAGCCGTAAGTCGAGGGAAATTCATTCTCAAGACTGGTATTTTTCGCAAATACCCCTCAAGAACATGCTATATCATTCTGTTTAATTACACCGAATATTAATGTTAAAAAACACATTGATGATCGCGACATTACAAGCGTCCAGGCGGATAGAGTATTTTTTTGGCAAATACCACAGCAGAGAGGGTAAAAAAGGCATATATAATGAGGGGGGATAGGAGGGTTCTTGATCCTGAAATCCCAGACTTGAAAAAACGAAATCCCGAGGTCCCGAATTTAAATAAAGCAAATCCCGACATCCGGAAATCCGAAAAAAAAGGATTCCCGGATCCCGAAAGGGTCAATCCCGAAATCCCAAGCTTAAAAACACCCCATCCCGGAGTCCCGATAAAGGTCCTATCCCCCCTCTATAATCCTTTTAAGTGAAAATTCCCAATGTTAATATTGAACAGATATATCATTATGTTAAGGAGGGGTATTTGTGAAAAATACCAGTCGAGAGAATGTTAAATTTCACAAGCCATAAGTCTAGGGAAATTCATTCTCAAGACAGGTATTTTTCGCAAATACTTCTCAAGATCATGCTATATCTGTTTAATTACACCAAATGTTAACGTTAAGAAACGCATTGATGATCGGGACGTAACAAGCCTCCAGTCGAATAGAGTATTTTTTGGTAAATACCACGGCAGAGAGGGTAAAAAAGGCATATAATCCTTTTTGCATATACCCCGACAGTGTCAAAAATGAACAATATTCATTTGATAACAGTAAATTGGTGAAAAATACACTGGCTATCAACCAATCAAAATCCAGGATTCTTACATAAGGTGTAATTAACAAATAAATCATCTATATATTTGTTACCGTCTGAAAGTAAACTAACAGTAGAGTAACTACAACCATCAAATTTATGAGGTCTTAATTAAAAGGCTTTTTTTACTGTGATGGTTGTATTATTTGTGTACCTGTTATTTGTACAATCATGACAATAATTGACTGATTGCAGAATAACAAGATATATTTGAAAATCTATATAGTCCTAATAAAATAAAATTGAGAATAAAAATGGCTAATGTGTCAAAGAGACTACAACCTGACCAAAGGGCAGAAAACAGTTGAAGGCCACCATTTGGGTCTTCAACACCGTGAGAAAATCGTTCTTGTTTTTACAAAGGCAGTGGCTATTTTGCTGGCTCCGGCAAAATAGCCTCTAAGGTGCTATTTTGCCGGCTCCAGCATAATAGCCAAAATAGCAATTTATATAGAGTTTTGCTATTTTGCCAGTCTTATTTCAGATTTTTTATCAATACATATAGGAAGATGTGGTGTGAGTGCCAATGAGACAACTTTCCATCCGAATAACAATTTAAAAAAAGTAAACCATTATAGGTCAATGTACGGCCTTCAACACGGAGCCTTGGCTCACACCGAACAACAAGCTATAAAGGGCCCCAAAATTACTAGTGTAAAACCATTCAAACGGGAAAACCAATGGTCTAATCTATATAAGATTAAAAAAAAACGAGAAACGAGAAACATGTATAAATTACATAAACAAACGACAACTACTGTACATCAGATTCCTGACTTGAGACAGGTGCAAACATTTGCAGCGGGATTAAACGTTTTAATGGATCCAAACCTTCTCCCTTTTTATGAAACAATAGCATAACATCACAACATAGAAAAACACATGAAAAAATATCAATTGGCAGGTATGGCAAGGCTATAAGAAATAAATTTTGTCTTTGTAGTCACTCATTTAATTAAAGATTTCTATAGTTCCTTTATGGTGCCAGACTTAAAAAAAATCACCAAAAAGCAAGGCACTGGTTTTGTAATGCTCATTAACCAGTATAGGTCATTTGTAGGTTGTTGGGTGTTACTTTTCGTTTCAAAACTAATTGGATATTTTTTTTAAAGTTTTAATCAGAATGTTGATTTTTTTACATGGGTTATGTGTATTTTATATTTTTTTTAAAGGATTTGTTTAACCTCCTCTTAAAGAAAAAAAGTACTAGTATCAATTTTAATATTTTACTTTTTAAAAATGTTTAAAAGACATGATTTTAGAGATTGTAAAGAATATCAATTTTAATATGCACGCTTTATATAAATGGATTAAAGAAGACCTATTAGTATAGAGATTTCTTATTGAAGTGTATATATAACCCTGTGAATTTCTGGTCTAACTCAGTGAACTTCGACACGGGTTACATTATAGTCTGTTGGTCTATAAGTGACACTGTGGCTGCTTTAAACGCAAGACTGTAGACAGTATATACAAAATTTATTAACACAAGTTTACGGTTCGAAAGCTAGGGGAAGACTGCCCCAGAAACAGTTTAAAACACCTCCGAATGAAGTCGAAGATAGGGGTATTAAAACATTATAGAAGGTTCACATAAAAATATCTTATCATTGTCTAATCTTATGTAATAATAAACGGATTATTGTCCTCCGCTTAACTTAGTAAAATAGCGATAATTGCTTTTGTAGTTCGAGTGTTAGATATTTGTATTATCTCGCAATTGAATTTTCCCATTTGTTTCTAAAACAAGAAATATTCAACTGAAAACTAAAATTAGAAATAATCAAATTGAAAAAGAGAGTTCATATAAATATTCAAATCAAAACGATAGTTCATATAAAGCACTTTGCGAATTAATGTAAAAGTTCCTATTTAATAAAGTCACTTTTCTTCCGGTTATATATATGTTTCCATATATTTTTTGTTCTTAATTTTAATCTAATTTGACCCCGGGGTCATTATACCGCATGGTATTTTGACCCTGGGGTCATTTTTCACATATGGTATTTTGAACCCCCCTGCGGTATATTGAACCCCCTGTTTTTGATAAATAGTATTGCAGATAATCTAATTTACAATTTATTGGCTATTATTTTTTTTATTTGAGGTTTTAAGTAAGGGGGGTTCAATATACCGCAGGGGGGGTCAAAATACCATTGCTATGTAAAATTTTGCAAAATATCTTTTTCAGTATCCTAAATACATACAAACTACTTATTGGAGTATTATTACTATGTTAAGGAGTTAGAATAGCTAGAATTTTTGAAATTCAAGGTCTATGGTAGGGGGTTCAATATACCGCAGGGGGGTCAAAATACCATGGCAAAGTAAAATTTTCAAAATATCTTTTCCATCATGTTAAATACATACAAACTACTTATTGGAGTACTATTACTATGTTTAAGAGTTAGAATAGCTAGAATTTTTTTAAACTCAAGGTCTATAATAGGGGTTCAATATACCGCAGTGGGTTCAAAATACCATGGCAAAGTAAAATTTTCAAAATATCTTTTCCATCATGTTAAATACATACAAACTACTTATTGGAGTACTATTACTATGTTTAAGAGTTAGAATAGCTAGAATTTTTGAAATTCAAGGTCTATAGTAGGGGGTTCAATATACCGCAGGGGGTTCAAAATACCATGGCAAAGTAAAATTTTCAAAATATCTTTTCCATCTTGTTAAATACATACAAACTACTTATTGGAGTACTATTACTATTTTTAAGAGTTAGAATAGCTAGAATTTTTGAAATTCAAGGTCTATAGTAGGGGGTTCAATATACCGCAGGGGGTTCAAAATACCATGGCAAAGTAAAATTTTCAAAACATCTTTTCCATTATGTTAAATACATACAAACTACTTATTGGAGTACTATTACTATGTTTAGGAGCTAGAATTTTGCCATGGTATTTTAACCCCCTATCATGGTATATTGAACCCCCTACTCTTGACCTTTAATTTCCAAAATTCTGACAATTCTAACTCTTTTATGTAGTTAGAATACACCAATAAGTAGTTTGTAGGAAAAGATGTTTTGAAAATTTTACTTTGCAATGGTTTTTTGATCCCCTACCATGGTATCTGGAACCCCCTACTCTAGACCTTTAATCTAAAAAAAATCTGGCAATTCTAACTCTTTTACATAGTAAGAATACACCAACAAGTATTTTGAATGTATTTAACTTGCTGGAAAAGATATTGTATAAATTATACTTTGCCAAGGTATTTTAACTCTCCCCCCCCCCTCTACCGTGGTATATTGAACCTTCTACTGTAGACCTTTAATTAAAAATATTCTGGCAATTCTAACTCTTTTATGTAGTTAGAATACACCAATAAGTAATTGTATGTATTAAACTTGCTGGAAAAGTTCTTTTGAAAATTTTACTTTGCCATGGTATTTTGCCCTCCCTGCCGTATATTGAACCCCCTTCTCTAGACCTTTAATTTAAAAAATTCTGGCAATTGTAACTCTTTTATGTAGTGAGGATACACCATTAAGTAGTTTGTATGTATTAAACTTGCTGGAAAAGTTATTTTAAAAATTTTACTTTGCCATGGTATTTTAATCCTTCTGCGGTATATTGAAACCCCTACTTTAGGCCTTTAATTTCAGAAATTCTGGCAATTCTAACTCTTTTATGTAGTTACAATACACCAATAAGTAGTTAGTATGTATTAAACTTGCTGGAAAAGTTATTTTGAAAATTTTACTTTGCCATGGTATAATTTTGACCCTTCTGCGGTATATTGAACCCCCTACTCTAGACCTTTAATTTAAAAATTCTGGCAATTCTAACTCTTTTATGTAGTTAGAATACACCAATAAGTAGTTTGTATGTATTAAACTTGCTGGAAAAGTTATTTTGAAAATTTTAATTTCAAATGCCATGTTATTTTGACCCTTCTGTGGTATATTGAACCCCCTACTTTAGCCCTTTAATTTCAGAAATTCTGGCAATTCTAACTCTTCTATGTAGTTAGAATACACCAATAAGTAGTTAGTATGTATTAAACTTGCTGGAAAAGTTATTTTGAAAATTTTACTTTGCCATGGTATTTGACCCTTCTGTGGTATATTGAACCCCCCTACTCTAGACCTTTAATTTAAAAATTCTGGCAATTCTAACTCTTTTATGTAGTTAGAATACACCAATTAGTAGTTTGTATGTATTTTACTTGCTGGAAAAGATATTTTTTAAATTTTACTTTGCCATGGTATTTTGACCCCCTCCCCCTTTTTTACCATGGAAAATCAAATCTACCCTTATTCATATATATATATATATATATATAATTTAAAAGTAAAAAACACAAAAAATCACATCATAAATCGAACATTGTTTCTGTTAGCGCTTTCACCGCATCTCCAGCGGTTCATCAGACAGAATTGTTATCGTTAATAGTAACGACTTGTGACGTTACGTTATAGTAACGACTTGTGACGTTACGTTATAGTAACGTCATGCGGTAGTTGTATATATCTTACGGAATTTTATTAACGGACCGAATTTCACTTCCTATTTAGTGTGGGCTTATAAAGTTCAATAAAATATTGTTCCTTGGCTTCACGCGGAATTTTATCTTCGGTCCACATCTTAAAAAAGGGATATATATTAAATTTTCCCTTTCCACATCGGTCAAAGTGTTCAGAACAGGGAGAATTTCGAATTGACGGGTCTTTTATCTGCTGTTTATGAACTCTCACTCTATCAATTAGTCTATTTGTTTGACCTATGTAGTTTTTATTACAAGTGGGACAGGTTGCACAATAAATGACATTTTCCGATTTGCAGTTCATGCTTTTATTCGGTTTGATTACTGTGCCGGATTTCAGAGTTTTACTTTGTCCCACTTCTAGCATTTCGCACGTTCCACATCTGGGATCCCCGCATTTTTGTATTTCTGCTACCTTTTGTGTACTGAATTGTGCTCGTGTGAGAAGTTTCTTCAGATTTGGTGCTTGTCGACGGCTCCCAATAAGCTGTGATTTGTCGACAAGATCTTTCATTTTCTCTGATTTGTGAAGAATAGGTAAAAACCCTTTAGCAGAATTTAAGATCTGGTGATTACGTGGATTATGAGTTATAACAAAAGGAATTGATTGTTGTTTATCTTTTTTGTCTTCCCTTGATACTGTTTTTCTTAGTTCAGCGATTGGAATTTTCAATGCATTTTTAATTCCATTTTCAATTAATCTGACTGGGTAGTTTTGTCTTTTTAGGTAATTTTTCAATTCCTGTAGTCTCTTATCACGTAACTCCAAATTTATTACTATTGTGCATATACGTCGGGCTAAATTAAAAGGAATATTTCGTTTGGTATGTGACGGGTGACATGACCTAAAATCCAAATACTGATGGGTATCAGTGGGTTTACAGTATAAGTCCGTTATTATTTCTTCTTCTTCCTTGATAATATTGATGTCTAGGAATGGGAGTTTTGAAGAGCTGGAATCGTAAGTGAATTGTATTGATTCATTTAAGGCATTCAGCATTGAATGAAATTTATCTAGTTCAACTTCACTTTTTGTCCAGAAAATAAAACAATCATCAAGATATCGCTTCCAATTTTCTTCAATGTAAAGTCTGAAGTTTTCATCGAATTCGGAAGGTATCTTTTCATATAGTTGTTTTTCTATGTAACCCATAACCAGAGTGGCATATGTTGGTGCCACCTTTGTACCCATCGCGGTTCCCTTGATTTGAAGGAAATAAGTGTCGTTAAACTGGAAATAGTTGTTCTCAAGGATAAGTTTTAATCCTTTGATGATGAAGTCCTTAGAAAAACGTTCCGGAATTTCATCTAGATACTTTTCCAACCAGTATTGTACAGCTTTTAATCCTAATTCGTGCGGGATGTTCGTGTAAAGGCTTATTACGTCAAAACTCACTAGTATTGTATCAAGAGGTACCCGGTCTGGAATATAGTTTAGAAAATCCATGTCATCTCTGACAAAACTTGGCACTTTTATACAAAGTGGTTTAAGTAGGATATCAAGGAGGTTGCTTAGCCTTTGGGTACTACATGTAGGTCCTGCAATAATCGGTCTTATTTTAAGATCAGTAGGCCTGTTGATTTTGATATACATAGAATCACAGTTTTCTACATGGTCTTGAATTTCCTTGGATTTGTGGATTTTCGGAAGGCCGTAAAAATTGCTAGTTTTAACCTCAACATATATATATATGTTATAATTACAAATAATTAAAGCATTCAAGCTACATATGGTCTAGTTATAATGTTTCAATAAGTATTTTGAATGACATTTTGTTGGTAAAGACATCAGAGCACTTATACCAAGCAGAAATATTTCTTTTAATTAAGCATGGAAAATGTACCTCCCCTTTTTGTATGAATGATTTTTAATCTATGATAAGCTTTAGAATAATGTATAATGTTCTAATAATCATCTAGGATGAAAAAATCAGGGGGGTTCAATTTACCATGGGGGTTCAATTTTCCATACAGGGGGGGGGGGGGTCAATTTACCACAGCAGTATTTTGACCCCGGGGTCAATTTACCATGGGGTTCAAAATACCATATGACACTGGCAAAATAGCAAAACTCTATATAATTCACTATTTGCCGGAGCCAGCAAAATAGCGCCAAGGAGGCTATTTTGCTGGAGCCGGCAAAATAGCCACTGCCTTTTACAAATTAATAGATGAAAATTATTAGTATCCACAGTAAAAATTCACAATCTTTTCTTTCCGTCAGAACTTGCTGGATTTACTTTGTAGTTGACTGTAGCATGGGCTTTGCCATATATGTAGCTTCAAGACTGTTTATGCAGTTTGTATGGATGCTTTATGATGATAGGTATAATTTTAACAAACACCTACAATGTTGTAGAAAGGAACGTTCTTCTAAAAATAGTTCAGTCGGGGATCTTTTCATTAATTGTCAGCGACTCTTTATTGTTTGTTTATGACTTCATTTTGTTTTGCTGTCCTATCAGATCTACTAGCTGTTGTCTGGTTAGTTGTTTCAGAGTGATTTATTGCTTGCCATTTGATTCAGTTTTGTATGCTTAGAGTTGACAGGACATATAGCTATATTCATCCGGAAGTTGGTTTTCAGATGTGAATTTGTGTTGTTTAAACCTCCACAAATCATTTGAAGTTTGGGAATGTTATTAATAACCACTAAACACAAATAAAGTTAAACTTTTTACAAATTTTACTATTGCCTCTCTAGTGTTAAGCCATTTGGTATAAAAGTTGAAGATGATTTGTTTTTGTCTGTTCCATGCAATCCAAAAAGATACTTTACAGGCATTATTGGTAAATTAACACCTTTATAAAATATCTTTTTGGGTAAACCCTTTGGTTGTTATCTAAACAACGTGATGAAAAGATCTCAAAATGTGGATATTTCAGCAGTTTGTGTGCAGTTTTGCACTAAATTTCAGGATATGAAACCTTGATACAAATGCAAATGCATTGTCCCCCATAAATCATGCAGGTCTGTGTTATAACTAATTTTAATTGAAAAATAACTATATATGTATTTATATCTCAAGTGTTTTGCTTGAAAAAAGGTTTATTGATTGAAAGATTTTAAAAAAGCAAACTACATACCTTACTTCAAAAGATTTGACAGAAGCTGAATCAAGTAACTGTGTGGAACCAACAAAAAAAAGCTATATCTCACATTTTATCAAAAAATAAAATAAAAAAATTACCGAAATTAACAATTAACAAAGATAGAAAAAAACTTTTTAAGAAGATGTAGAGAAACTGTATTCAGATAAAATATAACCAGCAAATTTAAATCAACAACAAAGAGATTTTTGTCATGAACTGTATCATGTGTATTGTAGTTTACAATGTTTGAGTCTGTGTTCATTGTTGAAGATGCACATAGACCTAGGTGAGTGACATGCTACTTAAAGCTTATTGTTTTAGATATGGTTCCATTTAAACTATGTTGATATGTTTTTATATTGATTTTTGTACTTAAATAGTATTTATTTTTAGTGACAGGCTTGCATTAGCAGTATTTTTTAAAACTGTTTTATAGCTAATACATTTTCTATAGGAATATATTTGACCAAATCAAATTGGTTGCTGAAATAATAATGCAAATTGTAATTTATTTTCAGTAAAAGGATGGCTTCCAGATATTTTATATCTCATAGCAATAAATTTGAAGACAGTAATCTTGTAAATGATGTAGTTATTCCAAAGCTGAAAGAAAAAGGTATAAATATTTATGAACAGGATGAATTACTACCAGGGACACATGTCTTACCATCCATAACAAGCTTAGTCGATAAAGCAGATAAAACATTACTGTTTCTAACAGAAAATTCCTTAGGCAGTTCATGGTGTTCCTTTGAAATGCTGATTAGTTTAGAGAAATCTCAGAGAACCAACAGACTTGCAGTTGTTTTGTTACTTCATAAAATAGAGGAGTCACAGGTATATTGTAATTTGTAATCAATTATTGCCTTTCTACAACATTTTTTGAATAAAATCACAAAAGCACAAAAATGGTTGCCCTTTAATCTATTATTTTTTAGAATCGACTGGACTTTTCTATTATAAAAATGTTACTCTAACTTGATAAAAAAAAAAATTACACATATTTTCCATTGATGGTTTTTAGAAACTGTTTATCTTGTTACTTTTCTGCAAGTCTGAATCAAGTATTCATATAGTTGCCTCAAGTGAAAGGCAATGCTTTTTTTTCAAACACAATTGAAAATAGAATTTGGATTTTAAAACTATCGAAGTGAAATTACATCAAACAACAGAAATGCTCTTGACATACCTGCCAATTTTTCAAAATGCCCATGGGGGTTTTACGTGCAAGATGGCTCTTGCAGTCCTACAAAACCTTCAAGGGGACCTTCAAATACATTTTAATGTTGGTTTTTGGCTTCTGTATACTTATACAAGCCTGAAGCCATTGTAAAATCAATTGTTGTGTTTAAAATTGTGGACACAATTGCTCTTACAAAATTTCCATTTGGCAGCCTTCATGGGGGAAATCCCCCACAAACAGTGACAGATAGCGGGTATGTCTTGAATATAAGGTATGAAAAAGTACTATTATTAAAAGTTGAAGCTTTGTTTTTTTAATTAATTTATGACCTTATTTTCATGATTATTGGTCAACTAACTATAAGGTGTACATGTCTGTCCTGCATGGTTTACCAATTAGTCCAAATAGTTATGAAGTCTTGTTATAATTATTTAGACTTGGTTTACCCAATCTTAAAACTTGATTGCATTGTCATTAATCATTGATAATATTATGTTTATGTGATACTTTATTTTAAAAGACCTTTGAAAACACCTTTAATCTTAAGACTTTGAAAATAAAATCAAATATGGTCAGTTAAAAGTAGTAGTGTGCACTCTTGTTATTCACCTTGTCTTTAATATTGGTAAAATCGTTTTTAACTAAATTGTTTTTAGCTTCCACATCTTGCAGTTCTTCAAGAAACTAAAAAAATATACTTTGATGAAGAAAAAGAGGATTGGGTTAGAGAGGTAGCTGAAGCTTTAAGAGGTTTGTGTACTACACTGACTGTTGCAATGTGGAATTTATGATGATTAGTGTTGTTTCTGTGATAAGAAATTTCATCCTTAAATTGAGATTTGGTGTAAAAGAATCACTAAAGCTGCTGAAAAGACGTATAAACTTAAGTAAGGTTTAAAAATAACTGACAATGCTCTGGCAAAACATGAAAATGAACAAAAGACAAAACAACAGTACACAAAACACAACACAACAGTTAAGGTATCGAGGGTATAAAAATTCAGAAAAGAAATAAACATTTAATTTTCATTACAAATTTTTGTTATTAGGTCTTTCCACTTTTCGTGGAAAGACCTTTTGTTTTTCTTCTGATTATTTTTTTTTTTTTTTTTTTTTTTTTTTTTTTTTTTTTTTTTTTCTTCTGCCGTCTGAGATGCTTTTTTGTTTTACAACATATCTAATGGATGTTTGGCCAACGATGTTGTTCAGTAATGGAGGTTTCAAAACTCACCCTGTGTGACCGAACACTTATTCTTATAGGAGTTATCTCCCCGTGTCCCCTTTTTCTTGTTATCGCTATATCTCTAAAACCGTATAAGATTTTTACAAACTGTTTTCACCAAATTGTTCGTCTACTCTTAAGAATGATTTGTTTTACTTTGACTGAGGGAATCAGAAGACATCTTATGGGAGTTATTTCCCTTTGAAAATTTAAAATAAACGATATGTTGGGTTAATTCATACAGTATAAGTTGTAGAGGCCTACAGTCTTTTGATATGAAGTCCTTGGTCCAAATAAAGAAAATTGAGGTCAAGGTTAAAGGTCAAGGTCATGTTATAAATTTTGAATTTTGCTTGTTATCGTTATTCAAAAGAAACTGTAACAGTTAATGATATGATATGTTTGCAAAATCACTGTTTACAATAAGGCGCAACTTCAAATTAATCAGTCGAAGTGTTTTGGTTAACCCTTATAGGAGTTTTCTCCCCTTATGTATTTGAAATCATTATTTCTCCACAACCATACAAGTGATTGACCTCGGACCTTCTAATTTCAGTTCACTGACCCATGACCTTCAAATTGAGGTCAAGGTCAAAGGTCAAGGTCATGTTATAAATTTTGATTTTTGCTTGTTATCGTTATTCAAAAGAAAATGTAACAGTTAATGATACGATGTGTTTGCCAAATTATTGTTTACAACAAGGGGCAACTTCAACCCATTTAAGTCGAAGTGTTTTGGTCAACCCTTTTATGAGTTTTCTCCCCTTTTGTCTTTGAAATCGATATTTCTTTTCAACCATACAAGTGATTGACCTGGGGTCTTTTGATTTGAGATCACTGACCTATGACCTTGAAATTGAGGTCAAGGTCAAAGGTCAACTTGACGTTCTAGATTTTGACCTTTGCTTTAAATTTGTTTTTGTTCATTATAAAACAATTAAGTCTTCTGCATATACTTATTAATCTTATTTTTCTATATCAGTTGAGGTACCAAATTACATCAACAAGGAGTGACCCTTTCTAACATCTTTTTCTCAATTTCATTCTAATTATCGAGGTGGAAAGACCTTCAATTGTTCTCTGAAGAATTGGTTTTTAATTACCTTTATTAGTTGTTACTTTATCATATGGTACAAAAATCATTTTAAAAAATCAATTTGTGTTGGACCCAGATGACTTTAAAAATGTATATATCATTGAAAAAGCTCCAAATTATCTCCCTTTGGTGCATAAATGCAATTTTTTGGCATAAAATTAAAACATCTTTTTTAACTCATTGATGACCTATATTTCTTAATTTAATTTTCAAATATGCTTTTCTTAAATTAAACTTTTGTAAAAGGAGTAGGTTCGGTAAGGACCGATTTTGGCCTCAAATTTTATGTTCATCTGACGAAAGATTTTGACCACTTTTTAAACATTCAAGTGTCTATTTTATTTTAATCAATTAGTGTTCATCCTCAACCTTTATATATGTTATGTATCATCATAAAATACAACTTACATTCCAATATTAAGGATGAACACGAATGCGGCCACTTTCGTTTTACACAAGAACCATCTAAATTTAACTAAAATGCTAGAATTGTGAAGATTTCAGTAATTTAGCATGACTGAAAGGTGCTAGTACCCGATATATGTGCATTCTATTGTCAAAATCAGCCCGAATTTATGTAGCAGAAGCATTCTTCTGTCCAATGAATAACTAAAAGTTTACATTTTAATAATTTTGTAAAACTACTATATTTTGGGGCAAAAAACAGGTCTTACTGGACCTACTCCTTTGAGCGATTTTTGTCATTAAGTTCTTTTTTTATTTCGATATTACCTCTATTTCTCCTATTAGTTCAACAGAAAAAAAATACCTTTACAAGATTGTATGCTTTATTCGAAGGCAGATTGTGAGCGTAAGTCAATGGTGATCCCATTTTTTTATTTTATTTTTCTATTAAGTATGAGATTAAGTTCATTTATAGAAAAATAAAGCAAAATCCTATATGATTTAGACCCGCGAGCCCCTTAAACTAAAGATTGTATAGATGGCATATTTACCATTAAAGAAAGTTATGTAGAGGAACTAAAAAATAAAAAAATTATGTACATAAAATTGTTCTGTTTATTTGCTGTACCTTGCTATTAAAGGACTTGTTCTTGTCTGGCCTGCAAATAATTTTTGGAAGAAAAACAGTGCTGTTGTTTTTCCTGGCATGTTTATTTTTTTTTTATAATGGGTCCATTTCAGAATAAGAATGCAATTTAAGATGAATTATTGACATTTGCATACAGTACAGTGTATAAGAACTTGTTCCTCTTATTCATATTTATTTTTAATTGTAAATTTAACATGTCAGTACTTTATCGTAAACTTTTCTTCATTTGAAAAACTCAGAATATAAGTTAAAAACTTATAAACCTCAACATATATATTCTTTTTTATATCCAGAGCTCATACTAATGAGCTAATTGCATAAGATTTTAATTTGAAAAAAACTGCAGAGAAACTAGTTTTGTAATGAAAATGAAAACAAGTAATGGGAGTCGTTTTTTACTATGACAGATTCAAAATTCTTGATTTTTCCTTACAGAGACAAAGACAATTGGTGACATCATGCCTGCTGGAAATGTTGCCCATGGATTAGTCTGGTCGCATTATTCAGGATTTCTACAGTATGTCTTGCCTGGTAAGACTATGAATAATGCTTTTTATCATGAGCATATATAAAAGATTTTCTGATTAAAAAAATGTGGTTTTCATACGCCCGTTTACAGGACATATTATGGTAAACTGTTGACAGTCCGTCTGTTGTCAACATGTCAAACATAAACACAAAAAACACTGTAGCCAATATGCATGAAACTTTGGTGAATTGTTTATATCTATTGACATGAGCTCCCTTTCGTTTTTTATAAATTTTAGATTTACTGTTTCCATGTTTTGGGGTTTTATTCATTATAAAAGGGGGGAGTTTTTCAGACATTAATACAAAAAACAATTTCACCAATTTGCAAGAAAATTTGGTGAATTGTTTATTGCAATTGAAGTGGGCACAGGACGTTTGTGCTTTTTACCTGTAAATCGAAAGGACATTTGCGCTTCAAATACTATGGACATTTGCGCTTTTAATTTTGATTCACCTGTATTAATTTGACCAGACATTTGCGCTTTTTACCTATAGCTATTGTTGTCTACCTGTAATTCTAATGAAAAGTAATCATTATGTTAATAAATTAAACTTATATTTGTTATTAGTACAACAAATGGCCCAGAAACCTTCAATGCCCACTATATTGAACAGTTGTACTCGACTCATCCTGCTATATTTTTATCTTTTTGAAGAGTATCATTGACAATCAGTCGGTGCATTACATTAATATTTGTTATATTGGTGAAGAATTGAGAAAGAGAAACTTGATTATTTATTTGAAATGAGGGCGAAATACCAGTCTGAACAGATAACAATAGCTAAATTTGTTCACTCCTTGGGCTTCAGTTATCAAGTTGAACTGACATGTGATGACTTTACGTGTTTTTATGTCTTTAGAATGTTCACTTTCAGCTTCATATAAACTTTAAAACATATAGCAATGTGCTTTGAAATGTGCTATGAAACTATTTTTTTTTTACTTTTGATCATAAAGAACAATATGACTTTAACTCTTCAAGGTAAAACCTGCCGGTCCTAAGACCGGATAAAAGGGGAGGGTAGTCATAACAGTCAACTATTGCAAAAGCGCAAATGTCCTATGTAAAAGCAGAAATGTTTTTTTTTTAAAGCGCAAATGTCCTATGATTTGAAGCCCAAGTGTCCAAAATATAAAGTGCAAACATCCCGCACCGATTGAAATGAGCTACCTTTCGATTTTTATAAATTTTAGATTATACGTTTCCTATATTTATGAGGTTTTATTCAGTACAAAAAGGTGGATTTTCCAGTTTTCAGACAGTAACTTTTGTAAATAATTTATATCTATTATTGTAAGCTCCCTTTTGATTTTTTTCATAACAAAGGGGTGATTTTCAAGTTTTAGACAATATCTTTAAAGTGCTTAGAGCCGTTTGCATTAAACTTTGATGACTGATTTAAATGTATTAAGATACCTCTGTTTATTTTTTTATAAATTTGTGATATAACATTGAGAAGTTATTGAACTTTATTGAAAATCCACGGGCGTATCATGCGTTCATGGTGCATCGGTTTATTATTTTAAGCTGTAACCTGAACTAATAATGTCCTTGTGAGGCCCATCATGTAAACTTGAAATTCTTCGGTAACTAAAGGACCAATTTCAACCAAATTTGGCTGAATAGTTCTAAGGGTATTTTATATGAAAATTTTTGTTTTTAACGGGATTTTTGTGACAAAAATGTCGGTTATTGATTTGGGGATGTACGGCGGGTGGGCGGGCGGGCGGTCGGTAATCAAATGTTGTCATGCATTAACTCATGAACCGTTCAACAAAAGCTGTTAAAATTTTAATATGTTGTTACTGACAACTAAATGAAGGTCAAGTTCAATAATGACGATTTTGACTTTTATCGTTCAGGAGTTATGGTTCTTGAAAGATTGAAAAATGGAGTTTCCAGTTGTGTCCATGCATTTACGCATGAACTGTTCTACCTATGCTTCCCAAATTTTAATATGTTGTTACTGATGACAAAATGGAGGTCAAGATCAATAATGACGCTTTTGAATTTTACCGTTCAGGAGTTATGGTTCTTGAAAGATTGAAAAATGGTGTTTCCAGTCGTGTCTGTGCATTTTCTCATGAACCATTCAACCAAAGCTTTTGAAATTTTTATATGTTGTTACTGATGGCAAATTAGAGGTCAAGTTCAATAATGACGATTTTGACTTTTACCGTTCAGGAGTTATGGTTCTTGAAAGATTGAAAAATGATGTTTCCAGTCGTGTCCATGCATTTTCTCATGAACCATTCAACCAAAGCTTTTGAAATTTTTATATGTTGTTACTGATGGCAAATTAGAGGTCAAGTTCAATAATGACGATTTTGACTTTTACCGTTCAGGAGTTATGGTTCTTGAAAAATTGTGAAATGGCATTTCCATTCACGTTGTTGCATTTACTCATGAACCATTCAATCTAAGCTTTTCAAATTTTAAGATGTTGATACTGATGACAAAATGGAGGTCAAATTTGATATTGACCATTTTCACTTTCACCATTCATCAGTAATGGTTCTTCTGATATTGCCAGGACACAAATAAATATTAATAAATCCGGTTTGCTGTCGTTGTGACAGCCTCTTGTTTTATTCTTGTTCAACAAGGAAATTGGTTGCCATTTCTAAAAATAAAACATAAGGGTGAAATGTTTTAAATGTCTTATATCTTGAAATATAGAACAGATTTAAAAAAAAAAAAACTAACAATGGCATCATAATTGCTCAGAATGTCAAGATCTTGACCTACTTTCTGTTTGCACCAAATTATTAAATGAGTTATTAGCCCTTATTTAGCTACTTTTTGTGTTTTTGTCCATTAAACCAAAAGCTATACTAGGTAGATAGAAACTAATAAGTTGGATGGGGTATGTAATATAGATTTTTTTATTGATTTGCCAATGATTTATTATATCCTATATTTCTCAAAAATATTTTAAAACAATTCACAAGGCTTTTGTTGTGCAAAATTATCAGATTTATGGAAAAAAATATATTTGTATGATTTAAAAAATAACTAAACATAGTATTCATAGATAACGTATGAGAAGATAGATTTATCTGGCAAAGTTGAAAAATTTAACTAAAGCAAAAATATTCTGTATTTGTAAAAAGCAGTCTCAAAAATATGATAAAACATATATAATCTTCATCATTCAGTTGAAAAGTCTAATAAATGAAATACTTTCTTCCATCACAATTTGCACATTTCATTTACAGTGACTTGACTGTAAGTGTTGCTATCCACCAATTGCAATTCATTCAAAATTTTGACCAAATTGCAATTTGTTTTATTAAACCAAATTGTTCAACTGGTCAGAAATTTGAACCAACTGCTGTGGCAAACCACAGTCAAGACTGAAAGTGCAAGGTGATAAAATAAAATATACTTACAATCCTATAAGACTTTAACTCCACTTTATTGATGGTATTACTAAATCAGTCTATCAATCTGTATAGTTATATTATAGCCATTACCATACTAAAGGTGAACTGTTTTATTTTTAATTGCTATAAAAATGTCCAAACTAAGCTTTTATATAGTTTTTCTTTCGAAAAGTATTCTATATTCATAAGAATCACACATTATGTGAATAGAAACATTTCATATTCAGTAAAATATTTGTGAAATTGCAATATGTTTGTAGGAAGGGGAGATAATCTTTTTTGGTTTCAAAAAAATCTTTATTCAAAAGAATAGTATTTTAGGTTATCTCCACAAGGAAACTTATCAATAGCATATTGTTATTTCACACATATTTTACTGAATATATGATGTATTATTTTAAATGATATATGATTCTTATAAATATAAAATCCTTTTCAAAAGAAAAACTATATAAAAGCTTAAATTGGACATTTTTATAGCAATTAAAAATAAAAAGGATTTTATATTTATAAGAATCATATATCATTTAAAATAATACATCATATATTCAGTAAAATATGTGTGAAATAACAATATGCTATTGATAAGTTTCCTTGTGGAGA
Source organism: Mytilus edulis (assembly GCF_963676685.1). NCBI lineage: Eukaryota > Metazoa > Mollusca > Bivalvia > Mytilida > Mytilidae > Mytilus > Mytilus edulis. The sequence continues at coordinate 52,823,804 of NC_092346.1, read as the reverse complement.
TAACCTAAAATACTATTCTTTTGAATAAAGATTTTTTGAAACCAAAAAAGATTATCTCCCCTTCCTACAAACATATTGCAATTTCACAAATATTTTACTGAATATGAAATGTTTTTATTCACATAATGTGTGATTCTTATGAATATAGAATACTTTTCGAAAGAAAAACTATATAAAAGCTTAGTTTGGACATTTTTATAGCAATTAAAAATAAAACAGTTCACCTTTAGTATGGTAATGGCTATAATATAACTATACAGATTGATAGACTGATTTAGTTATACCATCAATAAAGTGGAGTTAAAGTCTTATAGGATTGTAAGTATATTTTATTTTATCACCTTGCACTTTCACATTTTGACTGAACAATTTCTTCAATATTCTGACCAGTTGAACAATTTGATTTTATAAAACAAATTGCAATTTGGTCAAAATTTTGAATGAGTTGCAATTGGTGGATAGCAACACTAACAGTCAAGTCACTGTAATAATAGATAGGACAAAATTTGACAGGCCCAAATTTCTCAGAATGCCAGTGTCAATTAACTTCCTGTTTGCCCCAAAGTTATCAGATAACTCATTTAGGATTTTGTATGAAAAATAGGTTAAAGTTGTGCACTGAAAAAATGATCAACAATATAAAATCTACAAAAATAAAATAACTGATTGCAATATAAGCTTACAAGGTGAGTGTTACAGGCTCTTAGGAGCCTCTTGTTACAGAAATAAGGGAAGAGAAAGAAATTGTTACCCCCTACTTACCTTTTAACAGTAAGTGGAATAACAATTATCTCACATTTGATTATTTTGTATTTTTCAGTACTGGAAAAAACAGTGCAAGAGTCTGCTTGGTACATGAGTCTGACTAATAAAGATAGAAACAAAGTCTCCTTTAAGTTATATGAATTAGTTCCAAAAACATGCGCTGTTAAATATAATATACCAAATGAGGATAAAAACATCAAAGAAGTTCAAATATTCAAAATTATTGCAGAGATGAAAAGTGGAAATTTCAGAGAGATATCAGTAACAATGTACAGTATTACCATTGGCCAAGAGGTAAGAAATGATGCAACACAACAACAAAAATGTAATCCAGTAATTGAAAAGTTTTCATTTCAACAGCAGATATAGTCAAGTGTTTAACAATGTTTAAAGCTCTAAATCATCCACTTTCTTTACAAATTTAAAAAGAATTTTACACAAACTACGAAAATCAGTGCAATTAGTGCTTAATTTTCACAGAACGAAAACAAAATAACTCAAATATGAATATTAAAAGACAATCCATGTTGAAGTGTCTTGACTTTTAGCAAACACATTAACATAATTAGCATTAAACGATTTTGATTATTATAATTCTGGAAGGTACATACTCTAGATGTCTTCTTGATTGTTTTTTGTCGAGCCTGCAACTTTTGTTGCAGAAAGCTCGACATAGGGATAGTGATCCGGCGGCGGCGGCTGCGGTGTTAGCTAACTTCTTAAAAGCTATATATTTTAGAAGGTGGAAGACCTGGATGCTTCATATTTTGTATATAGATGCCTCATGTTACGAAGTTTCCGTCAGTCACGTGTCCATTGTCCTTGACCTCATTTTCATGGTTCAGTGACCACTTGAAAAAAAAGTTTAGATTTTTTGTAATGTTAAATTCTCTCTTACTGTAAGTAATAGGATAACTATATTTAGTATGTGCGTACCTTGCAAGGTCCTCATGCCCATCAGACAGTTTTCACTTGACCTCGACCTCATTTCATGGATCAATGAACAAGGTTAAGTTTTGGTGGTCAAGTCCATATCTCAGATACTATAGTTCAGTGGTTATAGTTTAGTTTTTGTGTTTTGGTCTGTTTTTCTCATACTTTATGCAATAGGTTTACTATATTTGTTATATGGAATGATTGTAAGGTGTACATGTCTAGTGGGCAGATGTCATCTGACCTTGACCTCATTTTCATGGTTCATTGGTTATAGTTAAGTTTTTGTGTTTTGGTCTGTTTTTCTCATACTTTATGCAATAGGTTTACTATATTTGTTGTATGGAATGATTGTAAGGTGTACATGTCTAGCGGGCAGATGTCATCTGACCTTGACCTCATTTTCATAGTTCAGTGGTCAAAGTTAAGTTTTTGAGTTTTGGTCTTTTTATCTAATACTATATGCCATAGGTCAACTATATTTGGTGTATGGAAATATTTTATGATCTATATGTCAGTTGTGCAGGTTTTATTCGACCTTGACCTGGTTTTCACGGTTCATTGCTCAGTGTTAAGTTTTTGGTTTTTGGTCTATTTTCTTAAACTGTAAGCAATAGGTCAACTATATTTGGTGTATGGAAGCATTGTTAGCTGTACATGTCTGCCTGGCATATGGTTCAACTGACCTTGACCTCATTTTCATGGTTCATGTTAAGTTTATGTGACAGTCGTAATAAAGCTTTATATTTAGGAGTATCAACATAATATCAATGATTAGTAAAAAAGGCGAGACATTTCAGCGTGTGCACTCTTGTTTTCTGGTGTTGGTTGCTGTATCATAGATGTATACCTAATATCTCCTTTATTCAGAATGAACAGTAAAGTAATAACTATTTTTAGACTTTTTACTGTATGTGCGAGTTTCCTAGTGTGATTGGTACAATGAAAGTAATGGAGGACAATCATTTGGCAAGATTCTCTCATACATACCCAGGCAACGTTGGAAAAGATGGAGGATTTACAACTGCTGCTCAATTTACTACTGATGACAAGAAGTTACAGCTAGGCAGATTTTACTACACAATAAATTCTACTCTTAATCATTTTGATGAATGCAAGGACACAGCCAGAGTTTTGCTGTATAATGGTATGTACACATTTTTGTACAAAAAGAGTGCATCCAAATTGGTAATTTCTCAGACATGCGCACAATTTCTAAGTTACTGTTTAGGTTTTGCGTTTTTGTCTTGTCTTGACAAAGTTGCTAAGGCGAGTTAAAGGCATGCTGTTTCTGGTGACTGTGGCCTCAACAACTAGCTGTAGTTAAAGGTGATTAGGGCAGTTTCCGGGGAATCACATATGGTAAGTCAATGATATTTAGTATTGAGTAGTACTAGCATTGACACATATCATTTCCATAGTGTTGATTTGGACCCACAAACATTGTGCATGATTCATTGACTTTAAAACTTATGCATTGTTTCCATGTGAAAGTTTGTGATTAGTTTAGTTTAAAGAAACTACTTTTGGTAAGTCAATGATATTTGATATGCAGTTGTATTAGCACTGACATATCTCATTTATTTGGAGATTTATTAACTGTGTTATTGACTTTGAAAGTTTTGTGTGGTGTACATGTTCAAGCATTACCATTTTAATTTTCAAACTATGCAGCATACTGCATTTATTTTGTTTTTGATGGAAGAAGACCTCAAGTCTTCTGAAAGCCTTTACTGCCGGCTGTAAAATCATGAACCGTTACCAGGTTGTGTGCCAAATCCCTTTCTGTGCTTTACAATTTCGTAACAACTTCTGTGCCATTTCTTGACACCGATGTTTACAAATTACACATGATCTAAGCATTTGGTCGTTTAATTTATTAGTTAGGCATGAAAAACAATCATTATCGTTAGTGTTATTATTTCTCATGTTTTAATTTATTAATATCTTCCCTTTTATCTATGTATATTATTAGATTTCATCTTATCTTACATGAACATTATTTGTTCACTTGTAAACCGGATATTTTTAATGTAGGTTTTGTAGTACGCATGCATGATTTTGGTATCGGATCGGTTCGTCCTGATTTCGTTCGTCAATAGAGTACGTTCACCCTGGGTTCCTTCATCTTACTTTTATCAAGGACTTTTATACGTCCTAGCATTTATCAAAATACTAATATTATGGGTATTAAAAGTTTTATAAACTTATTCAGATATTTATGGTATTAATTCTCGAAATGCAAAGCAAAATTTATTTCAATCTGATAAAATTTAACATCAATGGAACAAATTTTATCAGATGATGTAATTTTTTTTAATGGAAATTGCTAAATATGATTAATCATTGGATTGCAGTTTTAAATTTAATTTTGAACTTACAAATTTTAATCTTTTCTGTCCCTTTGGAAGACCAATATAATTACAAGAATGATTCTTTTATTGTTATATTGCTGATATGACGAAATCAGGTAATGCGCTATATCACTGGCCACGCATACAATTGGGACTCCACTGTAATTGTCTTTGGTAGATTAATAATTGGAATTATCGGAATGAAACAACTGGATAATTCGGGTTAATCTAAACCATGTTGTTTACGTATCCGGGCATGTGCACAAATGGGAAATTTAATTGTATATCCGAAAGTTTCAAAATATTGACAAACAGAATTTTCATTTGATTCATACAAACCTTCTTGTGTTAAAGTCAAGTATCTACATGGAGAGTACGACTTCAAATCAATGATGCTTGAAAAAATACACAGATTTAGTTGTTCCGTCTGCGTTCAGATCTTTAATGCAATCAAGTCATATTCCAGTTTTCATGGTTTTAGACAACATAAGTTTTTTTAAAACAAAATTTAGAATATTTTGTATGTTATCAGTGGCGGATCCAGAGGGGGGCGTAGAGCGCATATCCCTTTGCTTGGAATTCTTTTTTTTGTAATCAGACTAGACTTTGTGAACTTTGCCATTTCCTGTGTATTCCATTTTTATGCGACAATTCTTTACTTATAATGATATTTTGTGATGGTATTTACTGATTATGTCAAAGTCATGTGATTCACTATGGTGGAGTTGACCAGTTCGCCGAAAAAAACGTCACTCAGTCTTTTTGAAATTCAAATTACAGTTACACGTTGCATAGGCTGAGGATGACAATCATATCATCTTCAAAGCGACACAGGATTGAGCAAGAACATATTGACTTCTATTTTACAATTCCTCGAAACAGAAAGTTATACTTTTTTACACTCTCATGAAAAAAAAGTTCCACAGCAATATTATTTACCTACGAAAACATGTTTAACCCCAAACGCCCCAGCCTATTTTAACTAGAAATAACATAGCTGAAAAATGATCCCCAGTCAGTATAAGCTCTAGATAGATTTAAAGTTTAAGGTAAAAACCATTTGTTTGAGGAGGTAGTCTGAGATATTTTAGAGAAAAAAATCTTACTCTGGTTTTTGCCTTAAACAAAAATTTTGGCTGTATCTGGATTGAAAACAATAATCTTGTCCACTTTTTTGCTATTAGAAATGAAAATTTCCAACAGAATTATTTAGCATTAAATGAACATGATGAATAAAAAACGGGTAGATTTTTTGGGGGGGCGGGGGTTTGCATGTCTGACCGGAATGTCTTTTTCGCCGAAACTGATATATTGAATACTTTTTTCAAGACCAAATTGCAACCTGCCTGCTGGGTGTGGCCTTAATATGTCTCCATTTGACGACTGTCATTCATAAATTCATTGTCATTTCAGAGGGATTACATTTTGAAAGTACATAGTTTTCATGTCGATCATTGTCAGAATGTCCTCAATGATTGCCGTTATTGCCTTACGTTTCAAAGTTTTATAAGTGATAAAAAACGGGATTTAATAGTCCAGCTCTTTATCGTTATTCGTCATTAAAGTACACCCATTATCGAAGCTCGAATACGGAACCAGTAATTCTTTGCTGTCAATAGTTTTATTTTCATGAAAAATTTCAGAAAAGGGCTGTGTGACTCCTGACGGAAAAAGGCATTCCTACCATCATACTTTTGTGTAAAAATATTAGATGAAAAACAAATTTAATATGGGTCGAGCACTTACAGAAAATGAACGGGTTTGATATGCTAATATGTGCCCAAAACCCAATCCTTGGCCTGACATATCTGCATTGGATATATTTTAGATTTTTTTATATATATGTTTATAATGAAACTAGTTTAAGCAATTTGACTAAAATCTTGGAGCCAGTTTTTATGCCCCACCTACGATAGTAGAGGGGCATTATGTTTTCTGGTCTGTGCGTCCGTTCGTCTGTTCGTTTGTTCGTCCGTTCGTCCGTCTGTCCCGCTTCAGGTTAAAGTTTTTGGTCAAGGTAGTTTTTGATGAAGCTGAAGTCCAATCAACTTGAAACTTAGTACACATGTTACTTATGATATGATCTTTCTAATTTTAAAGCCAAATTAAACTTTTGACCCCAATTTCACGGTCCACTGAACATAGAAAATGAAAGTGCGAGTTTCAGGTTAAAGTTTTTGGTCAAGGTAGTTTTGATGAAGTCCAATCAACTTGAAACTTAGTACACATGTTCCCTATGATCTGATCTTTCTAATTTTAATGCCTTATTATATTTTTTACCAATTTTCACGGTCCATTGAACTTGAAAAATGATAGTGCGAGTGGGGCATCCGTGTACTTTGGACACATTCTTGTTCTTTTGAAAGTTAACTAGCTACCTTTGACAGAAACTTTCAAGTGAAACCACTTCAATTACTGTTATAATTGCTTGGCAAATTTGCATTGCATCAAGTTGACCATGCTGTGACAAATGTATGGAATTTAGTTATTGAAATTTGAATTTGAATCAACAGTTTTTGCAGATTTTTATGTTAAGTAAAGTGAGTTTTGGTTGAGTTATGAGTATCAGTTTGGAAGAAAAAAATATGTTGAAAGCAATAATGGGACAAAGCAGGCTGGGTTGGTGGGGCTGCTTTTATGGTAATTCAAGTTACCTTTTATGCATCTTCTTCACGTCAGACCAATCAGCTCTTTGATTTTTAAGATAACCTTAAGGATGTACTAAGGTGAAATGAAGAAAATCTAGAATTTAAAATTGATACAATAAGTCAGAGAAGCATTAGTTAAGAAACAAAATAAGCTAAAAATATTAATAGGTTATTGAGCGCCTTTTGGAGATTTTTTTTTTTTTTAAATGGCGAGAAAAGGCAGACTTGGACTTTTACCTTATATTTGCATTGGTATTATTTGGGTTTCAAATCGAAAGAAAAAAATCTAGAATCTGCTTAAATTTTGGTAAATAGCCTTTTATGAGCTATTGAAGTCTTATATGAAAAGAAAAAGGCTTGTTATTTTACCCTGTATTGTAGGAAAAAAACCAAGGAGTCCAAACATTTGACAATAATATAAATTAATAAGATAAATTATTTGTTATAATATATGGAGCTTGTTAAATTGATACAGCAAAACAACATGGTTTTATTTTTGATGAAATTGGAAAAACATTTAAAGTCATATTTAGGAATCAGTGTTAAATTCAAACAACATAGTTTACAATGCATAATGTTTTGATGCAGTTGCTTAGTCCTGGATTCAAGGCACAATGAAAAGTTTTTTTGATTAATGTGAATTGAAAAGAATTATACTGAAACAATTATTTTTTTTCTTTTTTAATTGTTCTCTGTTTATATTAATGATTTTGCAGCACAATATACACAAGTTGTATTCAACCTTCAAATGACAAAACATGAATGATGTCTATACCTAAATGTCATAAAAATTGTTAATTGGCTGTTTTAGTCTAATTTAAGTGCAAAGCCTATATATATTAAAGTGAATGATAAGAGGGTAACTATTTTGTGAAGCCACATACATATGTCCCAAAGTTGGTTTCCGTTCTCTAACTTTCATTTGCCTCAACCAAATGTTATGAAACTTTTACACAATGCTTATTACCACAAAACACAGATCAAGTTTGAATTTTGGTGGTGTCACTTTAACTGTTTTAGAGTTATGCTCCTTTACAAATGGAAAAATTGCTGAATTTTTCGTTTCCATTCTCTAACTTAAGTTACCCTTAATCAAATGTTATGAAACTTATACTCAATGCTTTACCACAAAAACAGATCAAGTTTGAATTTTGGTGGTGTCACTTTAACTGTTCTAGAGTTATGCCCCTTTTCAAATGGAAAAATTGCTGAATATTTCGTTTCCGTTCTCTAACTTAAGTTACCCTTAATCAAATGTTATGAAACTTATACAACATGCTTTACCACAAAAACAGATCAAGTTTGAATTTTGGTGGTGACACTTTATCTGTTCTAGAGTTATGCCCCTTTACAAATGGAAAATTGCTGATTTTTTTGTTTCCGTTCTCTAACTTAAATTTGCCTCAACCAAATGTTATAAAATTATACACAATACTCATAGGCGGATTTAGGGGGGGCCCAGGGGGCCTCACTTCTCAACATTTTTTGAATTTTTTTAGCATTTAATGTTTCAGATTACAAGTAAGATATATTGCAACTAACTAATGTTCCTGATTGACCAGTTTAAAAAAAAAATTGATGAAAAGAAGAGTTTTGCTAAAATTTAGTGTCCTTTGCACTATCGAAATCATTCTTTACCCATATGGCAAATCTTCTCTCCTACTTTTTGCAATTGCAGATGAAAAGAAGGACATTTCAGAGGTTTTGATGGAGGCTGTAAAAGAAGATTTAAAAGATGATATTTCTCCCGAAAAGAAACTCAAGGTATTTTTAGCTCACCTGGCCCGAAGGGCCAAGTGAGCTTTTCCCATCACTTTGCGTCCGGCGTCCGGCGTCCTGCGTCCGTCGTCGTCCTGCGTCCGTCGTCGTTAACTTTTACAAAAATCTTCTCCTCTGAAACTACTAAGCCAAATTTAATCAAACTTGGCCACAATCATCATTGGGGTATCTAGTTTAAAAAATGTGTCCGGTGACCACGCCAACCAACCAAGATGGCCGCCATGGCTAAAAATAGAACATAGGGGTAAAATGCAGTTTTTGGCTTATAACTCAAAAACCAAAGCATTTAGAGCAAATCTGACATGGGGTAAAATTGTTTATCAGGTCAAGATCTATCTGCCCTGAAATTTTCAGATGAATCGGACAACCCGTTGATGGGTTGCTGCCCCTGAATTGGTAATTTTATGGAAATTTTGCTGTTTTTGGTTATTATCTTGAATATTATTATAGATAGAGATAAACTGTAAACAGCAATAATGTTCAGCAAAGTAAGATTTACAAATAAGTCAACATGACCGAAATGGTCAGTTGACCCCTTAAGGAGTTATTGCCCTTTATAGTCAATTTTTAACCATTTTTCGTAAATCTTAGTAATCTTTTACAAAAATCTTCTCCTCTGAAACTACTGGGCTAAATTAATCCAAACTTGGCCACAATCATCTTTGGGGTATGTAGTTTAAAAAATGTGTCCGGTGACCCGGCCATCCAACCAAGATGGCTGCCACGACTAAATATAGGACATAGGGGTAAAATGCAGTTTTTGGCTTATAACTCAAAAATCAAAGCATTTAGAGCAAATCTGACATGGGGTTAAATTGTTTATCAGGTCAAGATCTATCTGCCCAGAAATTTTCAGATGAATCGGACAACCCGTTGATGGGTTGCTGCCCCTGAATTGGTAATTTTATGGAAACTTTGCTGTTTTTGGTTATTATCTTGAATATTATTATAGATAGAGATAAACTGTAAACAGCAATAATGTTCAGGAAAGTAAGATTTACAAATAAGTCAACATGACCGAAATGGTCAGTTGACCCCTTAAGGAGTTATTGCCCTTTATAGTCAATTTTTAACCATTTTTCGTAAATCTTAGTAATCTTTTACAAAAATCTTCTCCTCTGAAACTACTGGGCTAAATTAATCCAAACTTGGCCACAATCATCTTTGGGGTATCTAGTTTAAAAAATGTGTCCGGTGACCCGGCCAACCATCCAAGATGGCCGCCATGGCTAAAAATAGAACATAGGGGTAAAATGCAGTTTTTGGCTTATAACTCAAAAACCAAAGCATTTAGAGCAAATCTGACGTGGGGTAGAATTGTTAAACAGGTGAAGATCTATATGCCTTAACATTTTCAGATGAATCGGATAACCCGTTGTTGGGTTGCTGCCCCTGAATTAGTAATTTTAAGGAAATTTTGCTGTTTTTGGTTATTATCTTGAATATTATTATAGATAGAGATAAACAGTAAACAGCAATAATGTTCAGCAAAGTAAGATTTACAAATAAGTCAACATGACTGAAATTGACCCCTTTAGGAGTTATTGCCCTTTATAGTCCATTTTTAACCATTTTTCGTATATCTTAGTAATATTTTACAAAAATCTTCTCCTCTGAAACTACTAGGCCAAATTAATCCAAACTTGGCCACAATCATCTTTTGGGTTAGTAGTTTGAAAAATGTGTCCGATGACCCGGCCATCAAACCAAGATGGCCGCCATGGCTAAAAATAGAACATGGGGTAAAATGCAGTTTTTGGCTTATAACTCAAAACCCAAAGCATTTAGAACAAATCTGACATGGGGTAAAATTGTTTATCAGTTCAAGATCTATCTGCCCTGAAATTTTCAGATGAATGGGACAACCCGTTGTTGGGTTGCTGGCCCTGAATTAGTAATTTTAAGGAAATTTTTCTTTTTTTGGTTATTATCATGAATATTATTATAATCAGAGATAAACTGTAAACAGCAATAATGTTCACCAAAGTAAGATTTACAAATAAGTCAACATGACTGAAATGGTCAGTTGACCCCTTTAGGAGTTATTGCTTATAGTCAATTTTTAACCATTTTTCGTAAATCTTAGTAATCTTTTACAAAAATCTTCTCCTCTGAAACTAGTGGGCCAAATAAATCCAAACTTGGCCACAATCATCTTTTGGGTTAGTAGTTTGAAAAATGTGTCCGGTGACCCGGCCATCCAACCAAGATGGCCGCTATGGCTAAAAATAGAACATGGGGTAAAATGCAGTTTTTGGCTTATAACTCAAAACCCAAAGCATTTAGAGAGATCTGACATGGGGTAAAATTGTTTATCAGGTCAACATTTATCTGCTCTGAAATTTTTAGATGAATCGGACAACCCGTTGTTGGGTTGCTGACCCTGAATTGTTAGTTTTAAGGAAATTTTGCTGTTTTTGGTCATTATCTTGAATATTATTATTGATAGAGATAAACTGTAAACAACAATAATGTTCAGCAAAGTAAGATTTACAAATTAGTCAACATGACCGAAATGGTCAATTGACCCCCTTAGAAGTTATTGTTCTTTATAGTCAATTTTTAACAATTTTCATAAAATTTGTAAATTTTTACTAACATTTTCCACTGAAACTAATGGGCCAAGTTCATTATAGATAGAGATAATTTTAAGCAGCAAGAATGTTCAGTAAAGTAAGATGTACAAACACATCACCATCACCAAAACACAATTTTGTCATGAATCCATCTGCTTCCTTTAATATTCACATAGACCAAGGTGAGCGACACAGGCTCTTTAGAGCCTCTAGTTGATTAAGTCACTAGAAAGTAACCTGAGCAAGCATGAATATGAATAAAACTTTATATAGCTTTTATGCATTCTTTAGAGCACTACAACCTCAGTTATTGAGACAGGATAGGTGATTGTTGATAAAATATGTGCAGACATTATACTTTTATTTTTCTCAATTTCAGATTAAATGAATTTACCAGCATATATGATATTCTTATGATTCATGCAACCATCAAAACCAATCATGCAAGATCGTCATGGGTAGTCAAAGTCATGAAAAAAAACCAAACTCATCAACACAACCATCATTAGTATTTATCAAGACAATTGATGGATTATAATGTGGATATATTCTATGCAATAAAAAAGAGATGTGGGATAAATGTTAATAAGACAGCAAATCAACCAAACTAAACCATAGTTTCTTCTTTTAATTTTCGAACCCTGTTTACTTTGGAATAGGGACAATTATGGAGTATATAGCATTTATGTTCATTACGATTTAATTGGAAGTTATCAGTTACTATAATAAAAACATATATTGCAGAATTTAGTACAAAAAAGCATGAATCAACTTTTTCACCTTTTAGGAAGTTTGTCAACATGGTCAATGAAAAGTCTCTTGGAACCAGGTTTTATATTTTACTTTTGAATTATATGAAATTTGACAAGACTTATTTATCAATATATTCCTTGTTTAGACTTCAGATGCATCAAACATTGATCTGAGTAATATGAACAGAGCTTTTACAAATAACCTTTGATATTTTTCGAAGGAAAAAGGAAATACTTTATGACAAAAATAAGTGCAGAATAATTTATTTAAAGGTACTCAGAACACACTTATATGTATAAAACTTTCAGATATGAAATATTTGTATGTCATTGTACTTTTCTTTCCAGGAAGGTTTACGTCCTCCTAATGTTGACAAGTTGGAGCCTATTGAAGAAAACGTATATGATTATGAAGTGTTTGTTGCTTATACAGAACATCATGAAGATAAAAAAAGGGCAGAAGAGATAATGGACTATCTTACGGAAAATGGTATAGCTGAAAGTGATATATTGCATTGGGAGAAACTCATAGGTGGTTCGTCTTTTGCTGAAGGAGTTATCTCAGCCTCAAAACAATGTAGATGGTTTGTTTTTCTTTTAACAAAACATGCTCTGAAAGAAGAATCCATGAATTTTAAAGTTTTAGCAGCACTGAATGACAGTATATATAATAAAAAAGTTCGAGTAATACCTGTTGTGGACCAATGTGATAATTTGCACATTCCAGAAGCACTGAGATGGATCACATACATTCCATTTGATGATCAAAATAAAAAGCATTTGAAGAGTTTATACAGTATTGTTAGTGGTATGTTTATATTCAATAATTCAAATCAATACATTACATGTCCCCTCCACAGAGAACATAGGGATTTAACATTTTATTCAATAGAGAAACATAAAATAGCAAAAATTATCAGCAAGATATAATCTACAAATAATTCACTTGGCATAAAGTCGCCAGGTTACTCCTTATAAGAGTTATTATCTTTGAAAGACCAAGCTTTCCCATTTTTTTTGGCTTTTATTGCGAACCCTATCATAGTTTTCCATAGATTCACCTGCAAGTTACCTGTCCATTTAAACTTTTGTAAGTTCTATTGTCCCATTGAACAAATACAACAGGTTGTTGGCTTTAGTAGTATAGATTGGAAGGTTAAATGACTAAATCAAGTATATGTCTTCAAAAATGTTCAACTTAGAAATTATTTATAACAACATAATTGGATTTTCAATTAGGAAGGGATACTCCTATGGAAACCCAGATGATACTGCCAGCAGGGGATGTAGCCAATGGTCTAGCTTGGGGATATGTCACAAACTATCTGAGGAAGATATTACCAGGTAATCATTTTGTTAATATTTCTAATGGCTTACTTTTGAAAATTTGGAATTTGCACAATACTTTAATTAAGAAGTTGCATATACTTTGACTAGTATCACAATATTGCTGGGAATTGGCTTCCATCATTATTTCTATATTGTTAAAACTTTAACAGAGGTTATATTATTTGTTGTTTAGTCAAACTAGCATAAATTTTACTCTACAGTAACCTTGAATTTATTGCAACAGAAGATTTTATAGTTTTTACTCTTTAGAATTATATTCCAAATATACACAGAAAAAAGTCCAACAAAATCTAACTTGAGGAAAACTAAAAAATCACAATTATAAAATCCATATGGAGATTTGCATTGAAATGGGAGATAACTCTGCAAAAAAAACCACAAATATCAATTTAAATTAATACAAAATTATAACCTTACTGCCTATAGGTTGCACTTTGTAAATACACTGTTTCTCAAAACACGCCTCTTTTGGGGAGTAATTGAATATTCATAGAAAATTAATTTTGTTTACATACTGGTTCCCAGTTATGCTCTCTGTGTTCCATATCGCAGAGACAGAACTTGGGAATGTTACCAGTAAATAAACACATGCATATTGTTTACATTGAAATCTGTGGTAACCTTTCATTCGAGGTAGGGGTAGTTAAGAAAATTAGTGTAAGTTTAAACTCTAAGAAGTTCAAGGCATATAAACGTTGAAAATATGCCACACAGCCCTATATTTTGACCTTTGAAAAAAATTGTGGTGCATATGAACTTTCAATTCTAGGATAAGATTTTTTTCAAAACTTCATAGTAAAAGTGGTACAGTTTTAGCCGTAAAAGGAGTTCCTATGAGAAATTGCATTGTCAATATTTACAGAAATGCAACCTATATAGGGTGAAAAAGGGGAACATTCAGAATTTAACCAAATTTGCTTTATTTCACAGATTTTTAAAAAATTAACTCAAATAAGAAGTTTTATAAATATTTAATGAAGATTGATAGAATCCTGGGCCTTAAATATGATGACTCAGCATAAATTCACAGTTTACAGTATGCATAGTTAACTTAAAGTCCTGGATACAAAATTAAATCATAATATTTGCATATTTGTAAGTAAATTGTTAAGAAGTGCTTTTATTTACTCTTCGCAGTCATTGTTTTTTTGTCACCACGGCATAATAAATACAAGCTAGAAAAAACAAAAATATCTCAAGAAAACTTACAAATTACAATAGTGTGTTCTATCCTGAATATGTACTCAATATTCCAAATTGCTAGAAACAGCAGAATGATTTAGGAAATTTGAGGCCCCAGAGACAAAAAACATAGAAAATTGCCTACCCCCTGGGTCATAAAACAAATAATTTAACTCGTAAATGCTATGATTTTATGATTTTAAAGTTCTTGATATAGAAAACAATAGCTATGCTTGGAAGTTATGCAAAAATCAGATGTTAGCAGTCATCTCTACAACATTTTTAGTGAATTTATATCTCAGACTGGTATCTGCATACATACAACTATTGAAAATATGGCTTTGTTTGAACACTTCTAGTATATATAGTAGCTAAATTGTGTCAGATATATGGTTACAGATGATACTGTTGTGACAAGAATTCTAAATTGACCATTTGAGGCAGAAAATGTGTTCTTTAATTGACAAATAGGCATACAGTAAGATGTGGACTGGAGATAGAGGTTGGATTGGATACTTTATATAATCTTGAATGTTGTAATGATTGACTGCTAAACATTACATTTATGATATTTTGATATGCTTTCAATATGTTATCAAAACAGTTTTTAACAGGTTCTAGGCATTTTTTATCAGAAAATATGCAAATAGGGGAAGCTCGCAATAATTAAAGTCTTTGTTTTCAAATTCTTTTAAAAATTGAAACAGGGGAGGGGGTATAAAATGTATAGTAAAGAAAAACTTAGAGTATACACAGTGATTTCTATAAGACTTTAATTCTGATAAATGAGTATTAATGTGAGAAAAACTAATTTTAGAGAGTTTTCTATTTGAATAAATGTCTGTATAGGTTGCACTTTGTAAATACAGCTGTTTCTCAAAACACGCCTCTTTTGGGAAGTAATTGAATATTCATAGAAAATTAATTTTGTTTACATACTGGTTCCCAGTTATGCTCTCTGTGTTCCATATCGCAGAGACAGAACTTGGGAATGCTACCAGTAAATAAACACGTGCATATTGTTTACATTGAAATTTGTGGTAACCTTTCATTCGAGGTAGGGGTAGTTAAGAAAATTAGTGTAAGTTTAAACTCTGAGATGTTCAGGGCATATAAACGTTGAAAATATGACGCACAGCCCTATATTTTGACCTTTGAAAAAAATTGTGGTGCATATGAACTTTCAATTCTAGGATAAGATTTTTTTCAAAACTTCATAGTAAAAGTGGTACAGTTTTAGCCGTAAAAGGAGTTCCTATGAGAAATTGCATTGTCAATATTTACAGAAATGCAACCTATACTCAACAGAATGTATTAATTCTTGACATTTTAGCCATCTTTAGAGTAAAACAAACAACTCTAAAGGTGTTTTCAAATCTTTTATCAAGCAACAACCTAGATTTCATATATAATTCATTTGTGGACCATTTATTAGATTTATCAGCATGTCAAGGTTATTATATCAAATTTAATAAACTAATTAAGCATATATTCTTTTTTTTTGTGGTTTAAACAAGGTAGATGCTGAACATATATACAGATATAAACAATACCAGATGTTCACATTATTTTTTCAAAATGGTCACAAAGCCATAAATTTACAATTTCTTTGATGAAAAATGTGCAAAAAAATAATAAAAATACCGATAACACTTCTGTTTTGTACATTTCATGAGCAGAAGATTATATAATATGGTCAAATACGAACTTACAACCCCATCAAAGTATCATACATTACATGAATTTTAACCCTTAGACTGCTGCATTCATTTCTATTGTACTTTTGTGTATTGCTGAATAATATTTTAATCACTGATGAAATAAACATGCTCACTTACAATTGCTGTATCTTTGTAAATATTAAATATTCATCAATAAAAGTTATATAAAAAAGTATTGGTAGATTCTGTATTTTTTATTTATTTTATTTTTGTGTGAGTCTCTGGTCATTTTTTTACCTGTACAGGTGCAAATAGAGGTAAACAAAGGTAAATTTTTTTTTTCATGTTTTATTAACAAATCCATCAATGTAAAAGTATCCATGACTTCAGAATTAAACCAATACAGTTAAAAATCTCTTTTAAGAACTAGTTCCATTGTGATTATAAAAAAAAAAGTTTCTTCTCTGACCAACACCCTTTTTTATGCAAATATTTTCCGGTATTTTCCTCCGGCTTTCTCTGCGCGGACTTTTACTTCCATGTTCAAATATATTTATACGACAAGTTCATTGTTATAGCTTTCATCAATAAATAATTTTGACAAACTTAAAGTTCGGATGTCAGTCAATATTGATACACATTTGAAAGGCGAAATGATAAACATCCCAAATCCTGTTTCATGTCATCCATTTTGAACAAGGTCTGGGATTCCCCGTGGTTCTCGCTTTAAAAGTCTTCTGTTCACAGTTTTGATAGAATGTTTCTATTTCCATCTATTATATCTTCTGTTCTCATCCAAATCCTTTTAATTGGCTGCCGCTGTTAAATCATTATCATTGAAATACTTCCGAACATGTTGGTCATTTCTCAAAATAATATCTGCCATTTTGTCACTTTTTTCATCAAAAAATTTTCACTTTCAGTTTGATCGCTTTTACCTGATTTAAAGTCGAGAGACACTCGAAAGAACGCAGATTTTTAACCAATCAGAATCCATACAAGTCGAAACTGCCGCAATCTCATGAATATTGACTCCGCCCATTCCATGGTAACTGTGTAAACAAACGAGTTACGGAAAACGACTATAGTCGTGCGTAGCAGCAGCGGACTGCTTTATTGGAACAACAATAGTCGCGCGTAGCAGTCTAAGGGTTAAGAAAATCAACCAAAAACTGAAGAAAAAAAAAAATTTGCAGAGTTATCTCCCTTTCCAATGTTAATTTAAGAAATTAATGAAAATGCTGATTTTGAGGTATCCTTTATTTAGATTTTATGAGACCTTTTTTCTGGGTATATTTGGGGCTAAATGCTATAGATTAGAACTAAAACATTACCTGTTGCAATTAGTTTGAGGTTCAAACTTAGTTTGACTGGACTATAGTTGTATTACACTTATTTTGTTTATTGAAGCATTACACATTATGTTTGTTTAACTAATGCTGGTAAGATTTTAATATTTTAATGCATGAATCATGCTGATTTTTAGAACTAAGCAAATAAACAGATTGATTTAGTGATTGTTGTTTGCTTTACACTTCATTAGCACAAAAAGGCTACGTGGCGACAATAAACAGAAGAAATGTCCCATTATAAAAGATAGAGCACAAACTTCCATTTTTTGTCTTGCCTGAGACGAAAATCCAATGTATCCCATAGTTATTACTAACCTGTGTCACCATCAGAAATATAAAGTTTTATATTTCAGAAGATTGAAGACCAGGATGCTTCATAGCTTGTATGCAAATACTTAAATATGTTACTAAGTATCTGTCTGTCATATGTCCACTGCCTTGACCTCATTTTCATTGTTAAGGGACTGGGTTTTTTTGTCATGTGACTCCCATTTATAACTGCAGGTAAAAGGATAACTACATTTCGTGTCTGGGATCCTTGGAAGACTTACTGGGTCAGACAGCGTTCACCTCACCTCTGCCTCATTTCATTGATCTATGATTAAGGTTAAAGTTCCCTAGTTTGTTCTGTTTCTCAGATACTACAAGCAGTAGGTCAATTATATGTGGTAGATGGAATGTGCGTAAGGGGTTTGTGTCAGTCTGGCAGGTTTGACCTCATTTTCATGGCTCATTGGTCAATGGTCAGTCGCAGTATGCACAACATAGGGATTACTATCTGGGTGCAACCATGTAAATTATTTGTATAAAGCTTAATATTTCAGAAGGTAGAAAACCTGGATCCTGCATACTAAGGGTGCAGAAAGCTTATGTTAAAATATGGTAAAAGTTTCTGTCTGTTATATGTCCATTGCCCTTGACTTTATTTCCATGGTTCAGTGACTGCTTGAAAAAAAAAATGATTTTTGTCATGTTGGTTTTTCACTTATGATGAGTAATAGGATAACTATATTTTGTATCTGGGTTCCCTTCAAGGTCGACAAGTCAGACAGGATTTACCTGACCTTGACCTCATTTCATGGATCGGTAATCAAGGTTAAACTTTCATGATTGGGACTGTTTCTCAGATACTATGAGCAGTAGGTCAACTATAAGTTATGTATAAAATTATTGTATGGGGTACATGTCAGTCTGGTAGGTTTGATCTGAGCATGGTTTTATTTTTATGGTTTATTGGTCAATGTTAAGTTTTTTTGTGTTTTGGTTATTAAATTTTCCAAGTACTATAAGCAAAAGGTCAACTATATTTGGTGTGTGGAATGATTGTTAGGTGTACATGTTAGTGTAGCTCGTATTATCTGACCGTGACCTCATTTTCATAATTATTGGTCAATGTTAAGTTTATTTGATACTTATACAATGTATAAACAAACCTTCATAATACAAACTTTCAAATAATTCAATGATAAGGCGAGACATTTCAGCATATACACTCTTGTTATATATGCTCATTGTTTACTAAAGGTATAATTACACAAAGCCTATAAGGCCAGTGCAAAGGATTATAACAATAATAATAATAATAAAATTCATTATTTTCAGAAGGTTAAATAGTCTACAAAACAGTTTATCCGCACCTGGCCTTCTACATCTACATTCAAACAGGCACAGTTTTGATAGACAATTTCAATACATAAACAAAATAATAATAATACTTCAAAAACTAGTAATATACTGTTATACAAAACCGTATACGTTGTACAATGCATCTTACAGCCAATGTTTTTTTTATGTGGAAAATATTAACAATATGTTCTTTTAACCTCTTACTAGGCATTTTAAATGAAATAATTCCTGCTTTTGAGAGAAAAGGGACTGCAGACTTCAAATGTCCACACAAGCTGTACATATTCATTCCTAAAAGTTGTAATACTGGTAATGTCGTGGAGGACAACAATGGAAGAATTGTCAATTTCACCGAAACTGCACCTATATATCCATTTGGAAACAAGAGATCAGTTATCTGTAACATTTACAAAGTGTCATCGAGCAGTTGTTTTAGGAAAAAGGTACACAGTGTAAACCAAGCTCTTTTTGTTTAGCCCTTTAGGCTCGCTAAGCAGAGATTTAATAAGTGATGTGACCTAAAATTAATTTTCACAGGTATGAAATAGACATAATTTTTAACACAATGAGGTCATAACATTCTTTGATTTCTTAAATATGGGAATAGTACCTTATTTCTTAACTTATTGTCTAATAGATAGCATCAAGCACATTTGGAAGTTTATTATATTTTTTGAGTAAATGTCAACTACCGGTTTAGATAATGATACATTTATATTCTTGCTATTGTTAATGTTTGGGTTTTTTTTTCATTTTGCAGGAAATATACTTTGCTGGGCAGTATGCTGCACCTGTGACTTGTTTAGGAGAAATGAAAGATTGGACAATTGCTGGGGTTAATAATGAGACCATAGGATCAGAAGCAGAAAGATTTTATGGAATTGTTAGTCAATTGATGAAAAATGCTGCACCTGAAAAGGCTCAGTATTGTGAATTTATCTACTTTGATGGTAGGTAGTGTGTGTACTTAAACGATACTGTAGTATTTTTATTGAAACAATTACTTTAATTAAAGTATAATGAGAAGGCATTTAAGTCAAGTTGTAAGTATATACTGGTTGTTTTAAGTTATTTCCTCATTGAAAAAATTATGAATAACTATTTGATTTCATTAATAAAAAAAAATGACTATTTCGTATGTATGGCATTACAGTAAACATGGTAAAGGTTGCATACTTAGGTCAGTTCTTAGGTTAATGGAGCACAACAATATATTAAGTTATAGATAGATTTAACTGAATCATTTTTGTCCTGCTTGATGAGGTCAAAACGCGAGACATAGGTATGCTGTTTCTGGTGTTGGCGACAGTTAAGCGTCAACAATGTATTAGTTTGTGATTATGTCTAGTTTTTGGTGAACCACTAGTGGTAAGTTAATGATATTTGGTATGCAGTTGTATTAGTATTAGCACATCTTATTACCATGGAGATTAGCTGGCCCCGACCCCTCAGTCATGGTCTATTGACTTTGAAATTTTTGCTTATTTTTCATGTATTAGTTTGTGATTAGGTCTAGTTTATGGGGAACCACTAGTAGTAAGTTAATGATAATTGGTATGCAGCTGTATTAGCATTGGCATATCTCGTTCTATTTTGAGTATTTGGCCCTGTCCCCTCAGTCATGGTCTATTGACTTTGAAACTTTTACTTAGTTTTCATGTACCGTAAATTGGGAAATTTTGGTGTCGGGGTATTTTGGCGATTTTCTCTCAAAAAGCATGTGTTTTAATTTTGTGTGCATAATTTTGATGCTTTGTCTAATTGATATGTTTAGTTTTGGAACAACATTATTGACATGCTCATTCATATCTGCTTTTATTTAACCGTTATTGAAAAAATATCATTAAATTTCTCAATCTAAAAACACCACAAAGTTAACGTAATATTAAAATCCGATACAGATGTGGATGAATTGCAAATAATTCCGTATTTCACGGTTCAAAGCTGAGAATGAATAAGAAATACAATCTTTAACGTTAATATTACTATCTAAATAGATTAATTCCTTTTACTAGTATCATATGAAATCAATTTTAATGATCTCTTTTGCAGTACATGTTTGTTTATTAATAATCATTCATTTGAATTTTAATTCTTATGCCTCTGGCAGTATATGTTTATTAATTGAAGATAAAGGACAATCAGTTTTGATATTCTAATTACCAACAACGGGTCTAATCAGAAATAGCTTGGCATATTTAAGACATGTGTGAATAAAAATTCATGTTGTGTTTTCTTGACAATTAATTAAAAATTGTATAGTAATGTTGTCAAATTATATCAGGTATTTATTTGCAGATTTGGCTATGTATTGAATTGTAGTAAATATACAGAAGATATAATAACATGAAATCTTTTCCTTAACAATTAACATAACGATTTCATTGTACCTGTAGGCGATTTTGGTGATTTAATTTTTAGTGTATGATTTATTTTCGTGTGTTTAATTTTGGCACTTTCATTGGAGGCACCAAATAAACCAAAATAACCCAATTTACAATATTAGTTTGTGATTAGGTTAGTTATGGGAAACCACTAGTTTAAGGTCGATGATATTTGGTATGCAGTTGTATTAGCATTGGCACATCTCATTGCCATGAAGATTGTTTGACCCTGCCCCCTCAGTTATGGTTTATTGACTTTGAAGTTTTGCATAGTTTACATGTATTAGTTTGTGTTTAGGTTTGTTTAAAGGGAACTTCTTATGATAAGTCAATGGTATTTGATATGATGTTGTATTAGCATTAATGGCACATCTCATTTCAATGGAGATTATTTAGCCATGTACCTTCATGGATCATTGACTTTGAATATTTGCAAAACTTACATGTTGAAGTGTTGCTATTTTAATTTCAACATTTGCATTATTGAAATTACAAAAAAGCAAGACATCTCTGTGATAACAGTTTTAAAAAAATCATAATTTGATTTAGTCAACATGCAATAAGTGGGAGACCTCACCATCACAAGACTTTTTCAGTTTGAGTTTGAGGCCTTGGTGGCCGAATGGTCTAAGTAGTTACTAGTTTGAAAGGTGAAGCTTTATTAAGTAAAAGTTTTAGAAATTAAACAGTTAAACCAGTAGAAGATGTTTTCTATTGTTGTAAAATTATTTTTTTAATGGGCCACTTGTGGTTATCCTTAAATATTTTCTAACAACAAATCGACTATGGTCATTATGGTTTCAGAACTTCATAGCAACTGATTATACCCATAAAAATGATCTGAATAATGTTTTAACTTAATAGAAAAAAAGATATGGCCCATCCACCCATGACAAAAAAATCTATACATGCACAGCAAAAAGCACAAAAAGCATTGAAACATTAACCCTTTTATTACTGTTTTTCATTTAAAAGTTCCAATGAGGCCTTGGAAGTGGTTATAAACTTAAAACTTGCTCCTCCACACACAATTTTGCATAATCTTTATTTTTTACATACATTACTGTGACTACTGTCAGTATTGCTCTCTACCTGTTGCAGTATATTCCAAAGTCTGATCGAATTGCAATTTGTTTTATCCAATCAAATGAAAGTATTACATGTTGCATTCTTCTGACAAGAAATATCTTAAAATTAATGCTTTAATCTATATATTATCAGATTATTACATGGCATTTTTCATATCGCATGTATTATCAGCCCTAGATTCAATATCAGCCCAAGAGCCGCATGGCTCAAGGGCTGATATTGACTGAGGGCTGATAATGCATGAGATATGAAAATTGACATGTAATTATCTTTTTATCATATGCTTCAACAATGGAGAAAAATAACAAATTCATTAAAATGATCCTTTTACCATGTTTACGTGGTTCCAAAATAAAAGTTCATAGATTGAAAATTTCACTGACATCAGATCCCAGATGTAGTACATTCAATATGAAATCTTTCTATCATAAGCCTCAACAGAGAAGAAAAATATTATAATATGGACGAATCACCAAAATAAATAATTCAACAATATACATAATGAACACTGTTTGGAAAAGTCAACTTTTTTTAAAGAAAGTTTCTAAATTATGTTAGAAACTTTCAAAACATGCGTTTATTTAATATTTTTTATTATTATTAATTTTATTCTTTTAAACAATATACTTTCCAGTATCCAAATATGATTGTTTTGTAAAGTGGGGTGCTCATTTTCGCAATATCTTTCCATGTTTTCCACAGTTTATGTTCAGGTCCATATGTTTTTGAAGTATACTGAGATTTCTATATGAAGATAACTTCAAATGCAAAATATTCTTAAGCTTGAAAACGTGTTTGTTTGAAAATAATCATCTGTAAAGTAAGATTAAAGGGTGTTTGAAATTTCCTGATGTTTTGTTAACGGGGGATACATATTTGCCGTTTTTATACATCTATTTAAACCAAAATAACTGCAGCTTTAAACAATATTTTTCAAATCAATTTCATTATAGATGGCAATAGCAGACATTTTAAAGGTGTACAGAACTGAAATTTAGGGCAATCAGGCAATCAGATTTACTAAGAAATAACTCTTAGAAATCGTGTTATTCATTTAGAAAATTGGCCGAAAATCGTTATCCGTTTTTCGGTCCTTTGCGGTAAGTGCCGCAATTTTGTCGTAGTTGAAAATAAAATCATATTTGTTATAAAAATCTTAGTTACCGGCATATTTCTTCCATTTCAGCCATCTTTTGAAGTATTTACAAATCAAAATTATAAAATGGCAAAATTGTGTCCCAGGCGAATATGCGCACCCCACTCTACACTGCTTTGTAATGTTTTTCATTGAAATCATAGCATTGAGGTGTATTTTCTGGAATTTGCCGAGTATCACCGGAATGCCATGCGATAATGTTACGGAAAGGCATGTGATAACAATCGAAGCATGTGATAAACTTTTCATATCAGCCCGCTAAGCAACAATTAAAAAAATATGGAGTTTACATTACAAAATCCATATCATATGTCGTATCATCATGAGACACCAATATCAGCCCAAGGGCCTTTAGGCCCGAGGGATGATATTGGTCGAGGGTGATACAGCATGTGATATGTATTTTGCCATGTTTTATACGCTTTATCATATATTTCAACATGAGAGTATTATATTATATGAACTAGCTGTTTTCTGATCAATAGCACTGGGTTACCTTCAGTTCTACTTTTCTCTTGCTTCAAAAGCCTTAAAAGAACTGCTCAATTATTTATCCGAAGCACCTGGGTTACCTTACAATTTGCGTGCTGTTGTTTTAAAAAGATTTTGTTTATTATTGTATGGGTGTGATAAAGGGTATGCGATAAAGGGTAGGGGTGTGAAAAAGGGTATGCGATAAAGGGTGCGCATCAAAGTTGCGCGATATGGATTAAACAGCAGGCTATTTATCAAATATGCAAAACTACTGTATTTACTACTAAACATATGATAAATGTTATTTTCATACAGTAAAAATCATATGTTATTTAGTCTAAGTATATGATAACATTGTATATTAAATGTTTTGTTCTTGTTTTTTTTCCCTTTATAAAATGCGGCCATGCTACATATTGTGTTATCATCTGCTCTTTTACTTTGCAATCTTTTGCAAACAAACTTTGTTTAAATTCAGTATTTTTATTCGCCCGTCTAAAATAGGACGTATTATGGTATACCGTTGTCTGTTCGTCTGTCTGTCCGTCTCTCGTCCACACTTTTGGACAATTACTAAAATATGCTTCCATCAACTTCAATGAAATTTTGGTTAATTGTTTATATCTATTGATGTATGCTTACTTTCGATTTTTATAAATTTCAGATTTCACCTTTCTGTGTTATGAATTTTTATGCTTAAAAAAGGGTGGATTTTCCAGTTTTCAGACAATCACTCATAAACACTTTCACAAAATTTTATGAAACTTTGGTGAATTGTTTATATCCGTTGATCTAAGCTTTAACAGCCTAATTAATGTACCAAAAAAATCATTTGGCGCATAAAGACAAGCTAAAAGGGCAATGGCGTATACTGTGCTTATAGCGCAGCACTTTTTTCATTTAGATATTGAAAAAAAAAAACATTAATAATATTTGTGAATGATATATTTCAGACACTACACATTCCTTAGCAGATATTATGGAGCAGGAAATCAACGAACAATGTACAGATTGAATGTACCAATTAGTTCTGACTTTTTTAGTTTTACTGTTTGTGGTGGATCTCTCTTTTCTGTTACTGTAAATTATGGCATAAACTTCTAATTTATTAAAAAGTGAAATTGACACATAAGATGGTCTCCATGTATTGTATGTAATTTTGTAAAAATTATATGTAAAGTCGTTCAGAAAATTAAATATTATTCTTATTGTTCATAAAGTTCAAGGGGGGGGGGGGGGGGTAAACCAAAGAATTCAATGTTGTTTATCAAGTGATACAAATTGAATGCAGAACATTTTAATTTTGATCCCTATCAGGATTAATGGAGATGTGTCACTAACCTATTTACAATGTTCAATCTTTATAAGGACAATCCCCAACCCAACACCAGGGAGTGTTAGGACACTGGTTTGAAACTTGCACATAATTTTCACAAGAGTAAACGTGGACAGGACAATAATTATTTTTTACTTTCAACCAAGCTCTTACTACCTGCAATTTTGCGGGTGTGTTCTAGTGTATTATAATTTATATGACAATTGGTGTGTTGTGATATGTTTTGTATATATGTTAAAGTCCCTAATGAGTGCTTTCTTAAGAATACAGTCCCTGACATTCCTTTTATGCCTTAATCATTTAGATTTGTGATCATTTAATGGTAGTTTGTAACAGTAAAATATCAGAAGTGATTTCAACAATTTGATTTCATTGAAATTAAACTGACAGTAATATCCACCTTCATGAATTCAATTGGTATTTTGAATTTTAAAATTCCATAGTGATACATTTTTCAGGGTAATGCTAAATATTGTATTAAATGTATTAAAACACTTATGTTCCTGACTTGATAGCTGTATCTTCCAAGAAAGACCTCTACCTCTTGAGTGTTTAAATACCATTGTACAATACCAAACAATTGATGAATAATATGTACTCAGATATATAAGTTACAAATATTTTTTATGTGTATAATCATATTTGTCAAGAAAATGTTATTATTTTTATTATTTATGTGATGTGTAGTGTTAGCATTCATCTGTTTTAGAAAAAAAAGTTCAACTACCATAATAAACAAAGGAAGATAAGTCCAATTCAAGATAATGCTGAATTAAAGCAATCTATAGTCTCTATACCCTTTATTTCTCACAAGCATTTCAATTTCTTTCAATTACATCTGATCACTATGGCTTGTATTTTTATACGACCGCAAAAATTGAAAAAAATTTTCGTCGTATATTGCTATCACGTTGGCGTCGTCGTCTGCATCGTCGTCGTCGTCCGAATACTTTTAGTTTTCGCACTCTAACTTTAGTAAAAGTGAATGGAAATCTATGAAATTTTAACACAAGGTTTATGACCACAAAAGGAAGGTTGGTATTGATTTTGGGAGTTTTGGTCCCAACATTTTAGGAATTAGGGGCCAAAAAGGGCCCAAATAAGCATTTTCTTGGTTTTCGCACTATAACTTTAGTTTAAGTTAATAGAAATCTATGAAATTTTGACACAAGGTTTATGACCACAAAAGAACGGTTGGGATTGATTTTGGGAGTTTTGGTTTCAACAGTTTAGGAATTAGGGGCCAAAAAAGGGCCCAAATAAGCATTATTCTTGGTTTTCGCACAATAACTTTAGTTTAAGTAAATAGAAATCAATGAAATTTAAACACAATGTTAATGACTACAAAAGGAAGGTTGGTATTGATTTTGGGAGTTTAGGTCCCAACAGTTTAGGAATTAGGGGCCAAAAAGGGACCCAAATAAGCATTTTTCTTGGTTTTCGCACCATAACGTTAGTATAAGTAAATAGAAATCTATGAAATTTAAACACAAGGTTTATGACCATAAAAGGAAGGTTGGTATTGATTTTGGGAGTTTTGGTCCCAACAGAATAAGGGGCCCAAAGGGTCCAAAATTAAACTTTGTTTGATTTCATCAAAATTGAATAATTGGGGTTCTTTGATATGCCGAATCTAACTGTCATGACTGTGTATGTAGATTCTTAACTTTTGGTCCCGTTTTCAAATTGGTCTACATTAAGGTCCAAAGGGTCCAAAATTAAACTTAGTTTGATTTTGACAAAAAATGAATCAGTTAGGTTCTTTGATATGCTGAATCTAAAAATGTACTTAGATTCTTGATTATTGGCCCAGTTTTCAAGTTGGTCCAAATCGGGGTCCAAAATTAAACTTTGTTTGATTTCATCAAAAATTGAATAAATGGTGTTCTTTGATATACCAAATCTAACTGTGTATGTAGATTCTTCATTTTTGGTCCTGTTTTCAAATTGGTCTACACTAAAGTCCAAAGGGTCCAAAATTAAACTTAGTCTGATTTTAAC
Organism: Mytilus edulis; assembly: GCF_963676685.1. Taxonomy (NCBI): domain Eukaryota; kingdom Metazoa; phylum Mollusca; class Bivalvia; order Mytilida; family Mytilidae; genus Mytilus; species Mytilus edulis. The sequence continues at coordinate 52,796,386 of NC_092346.1, read as the reverse complement.
AAAAATTGAAATCTTGGGGTTCTTTGATATGCTGAATCCAAAAATGTACTTAGATTTTTTATTATGGGCCCAGTTTTCAAGTTGGTCCAAATCAGGATCTAAAATTATTATATTAAGTATTGTGCAATAGCAAGTCTTTTCAATTGCACAGTATTGCGCAATGGCAAGAAATATCTAATTGCACAATATTGTGAAATAGCAAATTTTTTTTAATTAGAGTTATCTTTCTTTGTCCAGAATAGTAAGCAAGAAATATCTAATTGCAAAATATTGTGCAATAGCAAGATTTTTTTTTAATTGGAGTTATCTTTCTTTGTCCAGAATCAACTTAAATCTTTGTTATATACAATATACAATGTATATTCACTTTTTACTACCAACTGATAAATTAAAATAATCTTTACCATTCAGTGATAACAAGCAGTTTTTTTTACATCTTAATATTTTATGATGTATTTAAATGAGTAGTTATTGTTGCAAACTCCATTAGAAATTTTAATTGAGATTAGTTTTGGAATAAGGGAAAGGGGGATGTGATTAAAAAAATTGGGTTCAATTTTTCTCATTTGAAATTTCATAAATAAAAAAGAAAATTTCTTCAAACATTTTTTTGAGAGGATTAATATTCAACAGCATAGTGAATTGCTCTAAGAGAAAACAAAAATTTTAATTTCATTAGAACACATTCATTCTGTGTCAGAAACCTATGCTGTGTCAACTATTTAATCACAATCCAAATTTAGAGCTGAATCCAGCTTGAATGTTGTGTCCATACTTGCCCCAACCGTTCAGTGTTCAACCTCTGCGGTCGTATAAAGCTACGCCCTGCGGAGCATCTGGTTAATGAGTTTTATTGTAGCTTTCTGTCTTATATAGAAATGAGCAGTCTGAAGGTTTCTATTTTAATTTTACATGGTACATAGATTATTTATTAGATTTTTAATGTAATTTTATTTGATATTTTGTGTTATAAAAGCTTATGTGAACTGGCAGCTCATTTTGTATTACCCTTTATGTTTTCAAGGCAAACAGGGCTTAAATTAAAACTGTACATTAATATGGTTCTTGAAATGAAATTACTGTATCCAGCTTCTTATTGTGTCATATGTCAAATAGCTATTCTGATTTTTTACAATTTGGAGGTTATTGAACTTTGCCGTTGGATGGTAATATCAGCCATCCCTGGTTTATGATTAGTCCTAATGACTCTTCTTACTTTTTTAATATGGTTTCCGGATAATTACTTTAGTATATAAGTAAACAGAAATCAATAAAATTTTAACACAATGTTTATAACCACAAAAGGAAGATTGGGATTGATTTTGGGGGTTATGGTCCCTAAAGTGTAGGAATTAGGGACCCAAAGGGCCCACATATAGCACTTATCTAGTGTCAGAACAATAAGTTGTGTATTAGTATTCCAATTGTTTTGAAATTGTACCACAATGTTTAATACCATAAGTAGAAGGTTGAAATATATTATATATGGGGCAAACAGTCTATGAATAAAGGGCCAAAAAGTGGCCAAAAACAAGCATTTTTGTAGTTTCAAGTCAATGAATTGGAGTTATCTTTCTTTGTCCAGAATGGTTGTTGAATCACTTAAAAGTTAAAACCAATGCTTGATATAATCTTCTTTGAAAATTGGAGTTATCTTTCTTTGTCCAGAATAGAAGATTCAACTTAAATCAATGCTATATACAAGAAACAATGCAATATTCACTTTATTACCAACTGATAAATTAAAGCAATCTTTACCATTCAGCGATTACAAGCACTTTGATGACCATTCTAGGGTTATGTCCCTTTACACGTGGAAAAATTGAAGAATTTTTTAGTTTCTGTTCTCTTAACTTAAGTTTGTCTCAACTAAATTTAATGAAATGTGTATATATTTCTTATTACCTCTAAATTCAATAAGGGAAAGGGGGCAGTAAAAAAAAAAAAATGGGTGGGGGTAAATTATTTTCCTTATTTCAGATTTCAGAATTTAAAAAGAAAATTTCTTCAAATATTTTTTCTTTGAGAGGATTAATATTCAACAGCATAGTAAATTGCTCAAAAGAAAAAAAAATGTTTAAGTTCATTGACCACATTCATTCTGTGTCAGAAACCTATGCTGTGTTAACTATTTAATCACAATCCAAATTCAGAGCTGTATCCAGCTTGATTGTTATGTCCATACTTGCCCCAACCGTTCAGGGTTCCACCTCTGCGGTCTTAAAAAGCTGCCCCCTGCGGAGCATCTGGTTATATATTCAAAAGGTGTGCATAATGGTTTTACACTAATACTTTTGGGGCCCTTTATAGCTTGTTGTTCGGTGTGAGCCAAGGCTTCGTTTTGAAGGCCGTACATTGACCTATAATGGTTTACTTTTATAAACTGTTATTTGGATGGAGAGTTGTCTCATTGGCACTCACACCACATCTTCCTTTATCTATATAATATCTGAATTTTCATTTTCTATAAATTTTCCACTAATGACATAGTTAATAATGGATGAGAGCATTAATGTGCAATCAACAACCTTTGCAAGATCTATCTTCCCTGAAATTTTCAGATGAATTGTACAACCCATTGTTAGGTTTCTGCCCCTGAATTAGTAAATTGAAGGAAATTTTGCCGTATTTGGTTATATACTTGAATATTATTATAGATAGAGATTAACTGTAAACAGCAATAATGTTCAGCAAAGTAAGTTTTACAAATAAGTCAGCATGACCAAAATGGTCAGTTGACCCCTTAAGGAGTTAATGCCCTTTTATAGTCAATTTTTAACAATTTTCATAAATTTTGTAGATTTAAAAAAAAATCTTCTCCTCTGCCACTATGAAGATGAATTTAACCAAAGTTGTTAACAATCATCATTAGGGTATGTAGTTTAAAAGTTATGTCTGAAGACCCCGCCTGCAAACCAAGATGGCCGACATGGCTAATAATAGTACATAGGGGAAAATGCAGTTTTCGGCACATATATCTAAACTCAAAGCATTTTGAGCAAATCTTTCAGAAACAAAATTGTTCATTAGGTCAAGATCTATCTATTCAGACAATTCAGGCAACCCGTTGTTGGGTTGCTGTCCCTGAATTGGTAATTTTAACATTTTAGCTTTTGGTTATTATCTTCAATATTATTATAGATAGAGATAAACTATAAACAGCAATAATGTACAGCAAAGTAAGACCTTCAAATAAGTCAATCCACCCCTTAAGGAGTTATTGCTCTTTATAATCTTTTTTAACAATTTTCCTAATTTTATAAATTTTTACAAAATAATTTCCACTGAAACTACTGGACCAAGTTCATTATAGATAGAGATAATTGCAAGCATCAAGAATGTTCAGTAAAGTAAGATCTACAAACACATCACCATCACCAAAACACACAATTTTGTCATTAATCCATCTGTGTCCATTGTTTAATATGCACATAGACCAAGGTGAGCAACACAGGCTCTTTAGAGCCTCTAGTTTATTCATCTTGTTTTCAAATCAAAACTGATGTTAGTAATGTAAACAAAATTCTTTGCAAAAGTCTGATCTTAAATGAAAAAAAACAAATAGCTTCTGAATGCTAGTTTAAATCAGACAGCCAAATGTATAGTTTATTATATTTGCATTTTATTTGTCAGATAGTTCTGTCAGCTTTTTACCATCCAAATTCTACTTTTATATTATAATATTTTACAAGTTCATCATATCCTTTTCATATGATACTTAAAGAATTGCTTGTACTAAATGAAATTTTTACCACATATTTTGGAATATATAATAGTATGAACATTTTATTTCCTATTTTACGTGGGTTTCAGTTTTTATACAGTCTTTATTTCTGTGTAACTTCAAACCTGATGGATAGAGATATATTTAGTATGTAGTATTTGTAATACTTCAATTTAAATGAATCATTTAACAAATATAAATCTTGCAATAAGATATGCTTGAATTATAGAAAACTGTGATGCAGTTGATAACAAACATCATCTATGACAGATGTAATGGAAGGATAAAGAGTCAATTACACCAATATAAGTTTTTTTCCAGCCATTGAAATGAGTTATTCTTTTTTTTTTCAGATGCTGTACGTCTTTGTTTGATTTTAACGATGTATTTTTTGTTTAAAGTTTTTATAAATTGAGTAAATGGCAATTTTTAAAAAAAATTGGCAAGAACACATTTGTACCTATTATGTCTGTTTATTTTGTACACACATCGTTGTCCATATAATGGGTTTTTTTGTGACTGTCATACAATTGAGAGGTTTAGCTAGCTACAAAACGAGGTTTGATCCACTATTCTTTACATAAGAAAAGGCATGTACCAAGTCAGGAACATGACAGTTGTAATCCATCTGATTTCGGTTTCCTGTAATTAGTTTTAATACTTCAGTTTTATCATGTATATCTTTTATATAGTCATTTTATAAAATTTACTGTCTGCAAAAGTATAAATTATTCTAAATAATAGGGATGTTCTAGTACCTAACAGAAAACCCTGGCCGTTTTTGGCACAACTTTTTTGAATTTTTGGTCCTCTATGCTGTTCAACTTTGTACTTGTTTCGGCTTTCAAACTTTTGTATCTGGGCGTCACTAGTAAGTCTTGTGTGGACAAAATGCACTTCTGGCGTATTAAAATTTTAAACCTGTTGCCTTTTGTTAGCTGTTATTCGTGTGTTTCTTTGTCAATTGTGTTCTCCTGTTTGTTTGTATTGTAGTCCTGTAATGTTGTGTTGTCATTTTAATGTTATATTTCACATGGCCATAAAAGAGGGAGATTTGGCATGCCACAACACCAGGTTCAACCCACCATTTTTTCTTTTAAAAATGTCCTGTACCAAGTCAGGAATATGGTCATTGTTATATAATAGTTCGTTTCTGTGTGTGTTACATTTTAACGTTGTGTTTCTTTTGTGTCGTTTGTTTCCTCTTATATTTGAGTGTTAATACACATTATTATAAGACGTGTTACTGATCCCAAATTCATGTATTTAGTTTTTATGTTATATTTGTTATTCGCATCGGATTTTGTCTTATGCTTAGATCGTTTCTGTGTGTGTTACATTTTAATGTTGTGTCGTCATTTTCTTGTATTTAATGCGTTTCCCTCGGTTTTTGTTTATGACCCGGATTTGTTTTTGTCTATCGATTTATGAGTTTTGAACATCGGTATACTACTGTTGCCTTTATTTGAGCTTTTGATTTTGCCATTTGATTACTTGATTACGACTCATGTTATTTGATGGGAAATAGATTAGAATGAAATTCAAAACAGTGTGGCTGTGGCCATTGGTTGACATATTAAATTCATCCATTGACTGGGACAATTTAGGTGAACGTTTGTATGTTACGACCACTGCTCACTATGTACTTTTTAAAGACACTTAAACTATGGGGTCACCATAGGTTCTCAACACCTTAATAAAGTAATTCGAAAAATTAATCAGAAATAACAAGATGTTTTGATTTATATCAATTATATAAATCAAACCTGATTAATTTTTCGAATTATTTTATAATTAAAGGCGTTATGAAACCTTTGGTGACCCCACAGTTTAAATGTCTATCGTAGGTACGTCGTGAACAGTGGTCGTTACAGACAAACGTTCACGTAAATTGTCCCAGTCAATGGATGAATTTAATGTGTCAATCAATGGCCACGGCCACACTGTTTTGAATTTCATTCTATTGGGTTTTATTTGTTATTTGAAACAATAATAATTCACCGATGTTGATTTGTTCACATCTCATAAATCCATTAAGGAGATACATGTCAAAGCAAAGAACAGAAACTGAGGGAATCCCATGAAATCTGAAAGAGGGAGGCCGGATACATTGACAGGGTAAAGGTGTTTTGTGTGTACATAATTTTCAAATGTTTTTGCCACGATTCTTTCTACAGATCAAAATGGCGAATAATTTGTTCACATATCGTTGTCAATATAATAGAATTTTATGCGACTGTCATACAAGTGAGAGGTTTAGCTAGCTATAAAACCTGGTTTCATACATATAAAAAAAATGCCTTTTCTAAGTCGGGAATATGACAGTTGTTATCCATTCGTTTGATGTGTTTAAGCGTTTGAATTTGCCTTTTGATTACGGACTTTCCGTTTTGAATTTTACACGGAGTTCGATATTTTTTATATTTAACTTTTTATTCACATAGATGTGTTCCTTACACAAAAAAAATGCCCCAAGAGAGTTATGATTATGAACGAATGAATTCGACACTGCATACGATTTACGGAACCCATCACATATTGTTTTAAAGATACGATATAATAATGGTGTCATTTCACTAGCTATGTGTTTTTTCGTGGTCTTAAATTTGTATACTACTATATCAGTAAACTGGTTTGAAATGTAAAATATTGTGAAAATGACCGTTTAACTTGTATGGTTTTGATTTCACTCGTTCTTATTCTCATGCTGCCTGTTTGATAAAGTGTTGCTTGCGGGGCAAATTTGTGTTATTCCCTCGCCGGGATTCTAATTCATGCTATTGTGGGATATCATGACAACACCACTGCACTGTGCATAGCGCTCTAAACCACTCGCCCACCTAGACTGAACTATATAATCAGCTTTTGTTGGCATGTTGTTAACTTACCTTATTTTTTTTTTGTGCGGGGATGGGGTTAATTACTGTCGTTCGTCAGATGCCCTCATCTCACTTTTGTTAATTAAGAAAAATATATATTTCATATCTCAAATTTTAGCTCGTTAGCAATGTTGTTAGCGATTTAATAAAATAAGTAACAATTTCAGGGATTTAACAAACTCACTGATACTCACGGTAAGTGATTGTGTAAAATCATTAACAGTTACCTTGTTTTTACAAATTCAATGCTATATGCGTTTATATAGGACGATTTTCTAGATATCGTGGCACCAAATCGCCTTGCACTCTACCCGACGCGCTATACCACTCGACCACCTACAATTCTAAAGCTTTTTGTGGCCGGGACGGGGTGTTATTTTTCCTCGTCAGTTTTAATCTAGCGTCGTAACACATTACATGATCCATAAGGCATGAAGATGGATTTTTTTACAGATCAGCTGAATTATCTATTGCAGAGGATCTAGAAATTTAATGTAGGATGCAATCACAATTACAATCTTATTATAAGAACATATGAACCAGTCACAACTCTAAGACGGATTTTATCAATCGGATCACCAATTATGGTGGTGCAGGCTGAAAACACATTCTTTATATATAGTTCGTCTAAATAACAGCCTAACTATGTTAGATCTGTAAATTTGCGGAAGCAAATTTTTGTTCTTTCCTGGCCTATATATTATATAAACGCTGAACTTATAATAGTCTTGGCGGCCTAGTAGTCTTGAGCGCTGGACACAGGGAATATCTCAATAAAATTGAGAATCGGAATGGGGAATGTGTCAAAGAGACAACAACCCGACCAAAGAGCGGAATACAGCCGACGGCCACCAATGGGTCTTCAATACAGCGAAATAAATCACGCACCCGGAGGCGTACTTCAACTAGCTCCTAAACAAAAATGTGTACTAGTTCAGTTGTAATGGGTGTCATATCAAACTCCGAAATATATAAGAGAAACCAAGATTAAAAAGCATCCAAGACTTACTAAGGCCAAAGGTTCCAGACTGTTGACAGGAGCAAAAATGCAGCATAGTTCAACATGTTTTTGGAAAGTTTGCTATAGCTTGCTATTGCTACTTTCCATAGCCATCGGCCTCAAACTTATGGTGACAGATTATCGCCATTTATTCTGATTCGAGATAATTTAGTACTAGTACTAGTGTTTGAATTCTGATTCTTGGAAGGTTCTTTTAAAATTTTGAGTAACTTCTCATTCGTGACAGCTTTAATAAAAAAGAATCGAATGTTCACCGACGATTCAGATGAATTTAACTTCATTTTGAAAATGAGTATCTCAAACACTACATCGCGGATCTGCCATACGCTGAAGAGAAAATCACAAGAAATCTACGCCAGATTGCGTCAGTTTCATTCATGAAAATGATGAACATTTTCCGCTCTACTTTTACCTGTTTACTATGTAGGTACGTAAACGTGGTAAAAGCCCGAGAGTATCGAAAAAATCGGGAATGCGGTGCAAGCCGTCGGATAATTGACTTGTTATAACAAAACACAGGTGATAGAATATAAAATACTCGATAATTATATGTCTAATGTCTAATGTGACTGTCTCAGTAATGGACGAGTACAGGTAAATACGGTACCGGCTTTCATAAAAAAGAATAATTTTAAAATGCATTGTCTTTGTCTAAACATCGATCGAAATGTTTTGATGCCAAAAATCATTTGAAAACTTTTAATTCCGTTATTTAAATACATTCCAATGTGGATATAAGGGGCTTCACTCGTTCAGCATGCTCAAATGGATCAAACTGACAGCAGAAAAACATTGACCCAACGTCAATTCTTCTTCAGTCTTCTTCCAATAATTTACATCATACCACCTCTGGTGTATTATCGCAAATTCGTATAATATAGCATCCATATTAAAAGCAACCAGCCTACGGCCAGCATCTACTTCTTGAATAACATAGCTCAGGGTATGAAGACAAGTGCTGTAGAAATGATTAAGGTTCATGAAATTATGATGATGGGTACCCTTTGGCTTAAATGGCTGCATTTCACCTAAAAATTTATATAGATTACAGACAAACGTGCATAGGCTTAGTTAGCATGCCCTATTTAAATAGAAATTCAATTGCTTTGTCATACAAACATAGAGGCAATGATTACCATAATATATCAAACGAATGGCTTACAACAACAAAATTATGAATCTAGCGTATATAAACCTTTTATTCATGTGGTCATACTGCTGTTATTATGCTCCCACCGTATTGAGTTTTATCCTTGTTCTTCAGGCTGAAAGTATGTACATTCTTCCCTTACTTATAAGTACCTCCGTATATATCCCAAAATTCGTTTCTGTTCTCTTACTTTAGTTTGCCTGAACCAAATTGTATGAAACTGATACGCAATGCTTATAACCACAATTCACAAGTCAAGTTTGAATTTTTGTTGCGTAACTTGTACCATTCTAGCGTTTAATGCTACTTTACAAAAAGAAAAGTTGCTGGAAATTTAAGTTTCTGTTCTGTAAGTATAGTTTGTCTTAACCAAATGTTATGAAACTTATACACAATTCTCATTACCACACACACTGATCAAGTGTGAATTTGTGGATTTATTTTTACTGCTCTAGGGTTGTGCTTTGTTACAAATGAAACCAGATGCTCTACAGGGCACAGCTTTATACGACCGCAGAAGTCGAACCCTGAACAGTTGGGACAAGTATGGACACAACATTCAAGCTTGATACAGCTCTGAATTTGGACTGCGATCAAATTGTTGACATAACATATTGGTTTCTGACACAAAACAAATGTCAAGATCTTACAATTCTATTACACAATACTGTATAATTAGAATGAATACACAATGTTTATTAACCCATAATTCAGATCAAGTAAAAATTTTGGTAGTGTCACATTTACAGTTCATGAGTTTATAACGTTAATGCTAGCGAGGGCATCATTTGAGTCCCATGGACATGTTCCCTATTTTTGATAAAAGCCTTTAATATAAATTCACTTTCTTTACAGTTGTATTGATTTAAGTTACTGTAACTGTCTTATTTATAAGTAAGGATGCAGTATTTTTTGCAAAGAACCAATGCTATCCAAAAGAGTTCAAAGAATGAAAATGTATTAATAACTATAGGCCACAATGAAGGTCGTCAATATTGAGAAATGTTTGTACCATATACATGTAGAAAGCTTCAACAGGCCCCGACAGAAACATGTGGAACAATTGAAACAAACAAAAAACTTACGCGTTAACTTAATTTACTTAAAACAAATATGAAGGCCCTTGAAGTTGACATCGCATGGGTACTTGAAATTAACAGAGCTTTCTGCATGTATATTTCATTATTTTAGATCTACAGTCATGACTGTTTAAGGTTGCAATCATGAGAAAAATATCAAAACTTTTTATGATAAACATAAAAAAGTGATTTTTTATGATTACTGAGGAGACAATGGTTTAGTTTAAAACATCAAAGCTGTGATGAAATATATATTTAAAATAATACACTTCTATAACCTTTTTGGAATAATACACAGCTAAAGTTGCAAACTTTCCAGAGGTGCTATCCAGCACTTTGATTTAAGATCCCAACCCTTCCCCTAAACCTCTATCATATGTAAAAAAAAAAACAATTAATAATAAACACACAGTAATACGCACAGTAAAGCTCAGTTTGAAAGAAGTCAAAGCCCGATGTCAGAAAAGGTCACAAAAGAAACTAAACAAAATGACAATTAATGATACTTATATTAACAAAGCACTGCTTGCAGTTACTGGCATTCCATATCCAGACCTCAATTAAACTGATTGAAAGATTATGACTTCATCATACGAATACCAAGCACAATCCCTCCCGTTAGGGATTTAGTATCATACCATCATAAAATATATGAGAAGAACACAATCTGTAGCATGCTAACAATTGGTTTTAGAATAAATGTGTTTATTTAGATGGGGCAAGGGTTTTAACTGTTATGCTGTTATGGTGTAATTTAATTCTTAGTTATCTGATATTCTGAAAATATATTCCTTGTTAGCTGTTATAGGACTATCATATTTATTGTTATCTGTTATTGTGAGATTGTATTTGCTGTTAACTGTTATGGAAAATTGGAATGTTACCATTATGACAGCCAATCTTAAGTAGAAATTGAAGAAAATTGAACATTTTGACTTGTATGGAGAGTTGTCTCATTGGCACTAATACCATATCTTCTTATTATAACTATTTGGGTCTTTTCCTTTGGTGATATGGAGGTCACGTATTTGGAGAAGTAACATACATCACATAAACATATTTAAAAACAATCGGGTCCAGGACCATTCCAGTATACATTTTTCTTATAAATTATGATTTGGATTTTGACTTTGTACACATGTTTTGTACAAATTATAATTTGTAAAAATAACCATTTGTATAAAATTTGACTAAAATTTACTTATAACTTTTACAATAACTTATCATACGGATTTTGTTATAAAAAAAAAAGCATTGATACACCGTATATAATTTTAATTCAATGACCAAATAATAAACCTTATGTGTACTGTTACCCAACTGTCCAAGGTTAGGGAATGGTTTGACACCAACTCACATGTTTAACCCCGTAACATTCTGTATGTGCCTGTCCCAATTCAGGAGCCTGTAATTCAGTGGTTGTTTTCGTCCATCATTTTGTAGATAAATTAAGCTGTTAAATTTCTCGTTTGAATTGTTTTTCATTTGTCATTTCAAGGCCTTTTATATCTGACTGTGCAGTTTTGGTTTGCTCATAGTCGAATGCAGTATGATGAGCTATAGTTGTTAATTTCTGTGTATTTTTATCTCTTTTGGAGAATTGTCTCATTGTCAATCATACCACATCTCCTTTTATACTTATTTACAAAATACAAAAATAGTATATATGTATCATTTGTTTGACCATGTGAGTGAAATATTGCCTTTGGGAATTACACAATATATTTTTGCTTTTTAGCATTCATATTTAGAAGTGCTACTCCTACTCTTTGTACTTTAATACATGAAAGAGAACCCTGACTATCAATTTTTTTAAAGCTTTTTAACTGGTTCACATAGTGAAAAGTGATGCTCATAAACTGTTGCTGAAATAAAGATGTGTCTTTAACAGCTTCAATTTAATTTCTCGACAAAATATCCTTTAAATAAGTGAATATATATGTCTCTGTTAAGGCCTAGCTAGATCCATACAACCAGTTACATAATAAGATCTACTGTATTTGTCCTGGACCGGACTGATTTTAAGATTTCATCTACTGTTATCTGTTATTGTCCCTTTTCAATTCCTTGTAATCTGTTTTAAGCCAAATCAATTTACTGTTTTGCTGTTATTGAACCCCCTTGCCCCCCTCTGTTTACGATGCAAAGAAATACATACGACATGAGTCAGAATCTCGGGGAGGGAAGAACAAAAACTTGCTACCGCAAATCTGCCGATTCAATATTTTTGTGCCTAAATTTAGAGTTATATATATATATCTATATTACATATAATTGTTTTATATGTATGTGTGATAATGCCTAATGTATATGACAAACTGCAACTCAAAATTGTAAAAGTACTTATACAGGTCTTGCATTTGACATATTGTATACATTTATATTTTTTAAATCAGTAGCTATATGTACGTGCAAATTTACCCTTTAATAAATACATTTGGGTCCCCGCCTCCGCTAACTCTTGTACAAATCCTAAGTTTAAGGCTATCAGATATTTTTCAAAGGGACACAATACTTATAAATACAATAATTAATTGATTGTCTCCCATGTTAACATTTTTCTCGTGTGCATTCACTGACTATTCATTGTACCTGGGACTAAAATTGTTATTATTGCTATATGTTACTACTGTTAGTCATAACACAAATCATTGTTATTACATGTATTGTATAATTTTCAAAACATGAAAGAATCGTTACTTAGTTAAATAGAGAGTTTCTATTTCTGAACGAAAAAACCCATAGTTGTAAGTTGTAGAAGTTCACTTACTTTCGTTTTGAAAAACGAAAGTCGGAAAGTTTGTTTCAACGTTTTAATTATAATCTGTAAAGCCACACGATGACTTTCATTTCACATGTTTTTCGAATGAAGGTAAGATCGTATATTTTATATCTGATAAAAGATGTGGAATACAGGTTAATGAGAGCTCATAGTAATTAATTTGTAAGTTACTTTATTAGTTTGATTATAATCACTAGGCGGCAATCGAAGTTTACAACTTAAGATAGCCGCAGTAAAAAGTATATAATTTTAATTCAATGACCAAATAATAAACCTTATGTGTACTGTTACCCAACTGTCCAAGGTTAGGGAAGGGTTTGACACCAACTCACATGTTTAACCCCGTAACATTCTGTATGTGCCTGTCCCAATTCAGGAGCCTGTAATTCAGTGGTTGTTTTCGTCCATCATTTTGTAGATAAATTAGGCTGTAAAATTTCTCGTTTGAATTGTTTTTCATTTGTCATTTCAAGGCCTTTTATATCTGACTGTGCATTATTGGTTAGTCATAACACAAATCATTGTTATTACATGTATTGTATAATTTTCAAAACATGAAAGAATCGTTACTTAGTTAAATAGAGAGTTTCTATTTCTGAACGAAAAAAACCCATAGTTGTAAGTTGTAGAAGTTCACTTACTTTCGTTTTGAAAAACGAAAGTCGGAAAATTTGTTTCAACGTTTTAATTATAATCTGGAAAGCCACACGATGACTTTCATTTCACATGTTTTTCGAATGAAGGTAAGTTCGTATATTTTATATCTGATAAACGATGTGGAATACAGGTTTTAATTAGTTTGATTATAATCACTAGGCGGCAAACGAAGTTTACAACTTAAGATAGCCGCAGTAAAAAGTAGAATAAAAACTCCGAGGAAAATTCAAAACGGAAAGTCCGTAGTCAAAAGGCAAAACCAAAAGTTCAATCACATCAAACGAATGAATAACAATTAACTGTCATATTCCTGACTTGGTACAGGCATTGTCTAATGTAAAAATTAGTGAATTTAAACCTGGTTTTATAGCTAACTTAACCTTTTTTTTTTCTTTTTTTTTTTAATCTTTCAGTGAAAGGATGGAGGAAGATAAATGCCTAGATAGAGAAGAGTCTAATGGTAAACTGAAGGTATTCATATCTCACAGCAATGAAGATGAAGACAGACAAATTGTTAGCAACGTAGTTGTTCCAAAATTAGAAGCAAGGAACATACAGATTTATGGACAAGAACATTTAGTTGCAGGAAACTATGTGGTTCCAGCCATTACAAATTTGGTACATGATACAGACAAAACATTGTTGTTCATTTCAAAGAATTCGTTAAAAAGTCCTTGGTGTTCTTTTGAGTTGTCGATCAGTTTAGAGAAGTCACAGAGAACTAACAGATTATCTGTTGTTTTGTTACTATATGATATAGAAAAATCAGAGGTAAATAATCTTAAAGATTAAGTTGTAAAATAAAATGATAAAATGATTATTTGATTGATAGCAGTCTTACATTTTATCAGTCCAGATGCCCATTTTTTCCATTAATTGCAGAATGTGGAATTTTGTCATATTTTTGGCCAATTTACAAAAAGTCAAATAATTTGTAAGTGCCATTACACAGGGGTGTATTTTTACATCTATAATGTTGTGTTACTAATAAATAGAATTTACTACATCTGTACAAAATTCACAACAACAGCTGTTAACTAAATATTGAAAGAGAAGCAAAGGATTCCAAAGGGGGCATTCAAACACACAAGTTGAAAATAAACTACGGTGACCTATAGTTGTTAATGTCTGTGTCATTTTGGTCTTATGTGGATAGTTGTCTCATTGGCAATCATACCACATCTTCTTTTTTATATGACCATGTATGCCATGACTAACAAGGAAAAAGACAAGCAGACAAAAACAATACAAAAACACGTAACATAGAAAACGAAAGACTGAGCAAACACGAATACCAACATCTAAAGTGCTCCGGAAGGGGTAAGCAGATCCTGCTCCATATGTGTCATGTTGCTCATGTTTGTACAAAACCGGTTATAAGTCTCATTTGGTATTTCACATTCAGGGATGGGATTGAACATTGTAATCTGTGAATCAGATATTCTATAACAGTCTGCTGACTTGTGATTGCATGCGTAAATTAACAATGTACATTTTTGTACTACATGTATTAACATTCACAATATAACATCCTATCAACGTGGCAAAACTTGAGTCATAACACTTGAAAGAAACGACAACTTCTATCTTACATTATTGAGAAAATCAGTGGGTGCAGTAAATCTGTGTTTCAGACAGACCAATTTGAAGTTGTATTTCTGCATCTCAATTAGTTATTTTAATTTTCATGGAACTATCATTCATTATGCATGTGACAGAGGCTAGATCTAGTTACACCTTTATTTAATTTTGAAAGTACTCTCAAATTTTTATTATTATTATAATTTACAGTGCTTTTATAGCGCTTATCTAAATAAACCTTTATTCTTAGTGCTTAATAATGCATAAAAAACAATAATACGAGTACATATATATATAAACAAATTTTTTAAATATCTATATATGTCAAATCGAACTATTTTGTTAATTTGATCTGTTAATACAACTTGTAATGATTTTTTGTTATTGAATGTTTACTTAGTTAGGGTTATACCTCGTCTCTCTATTTTTTTTTATATACCAGCTTTGACAAGTTTTTGGTATGACTATAAATTTTGATTTCTATTCAATGAACTATAAACAACAAAATTATTTAGTTTGTATAACAAAATTCCATTCTCCACTAATACCGAATTACTGTATACCTTACAACAAAATAATTTTCTTTTACCTGTGTACATTATCCTCTTTGGCGGCATTTTGTTCAATTTTGTTTTTCTGAAATTGTTTAACATATAACCCCTTATTTTATTGAATTTGTATTTACATTGTGTCATAGATCAAATTTATTTGTTCAGTGTATGTTTTACTTTACTTGTGATAATATGTCTTTTGAATAAGTTAAGCCATTTCAATTGATATTTTATAGTATGTCTTTCTATGTTGTGATGTTAGACTATATTTGTTTCAGATTAGGGCGAATGTTGGTACCTATTAAAACATTTATACTCGCTGCATTTGTTTGCATCTGTCCTAAAACAGGAATCTGGTGTTGAGTAGTCATTTGTTGATGTGGTTAAGAAGTGTTTCTCGTTTCTTTTTTTATAAACAGTAGACCGTTGGTTTTCCTGTTTGGATAGTTTTACACATGTCATTTATGGGGCCCTTTATAGTTGATATGCGGTGTGAGCCAAGGCTCCATGTTAAAGACCGTACTTTGACCTATAATGGTTTACTTTTACAAAGTGTGACTTGGATGAGAGAGTTGTCTCAATGACACTCTTACCACATCTTCCTATATCTATAAATGTCTCGGTATTAACTCAGAAGGTTTTTCTAAATTCTATTTGTAGATTCCAACTATTGCAGTTCTCCAAGAAGCTTGTAAAATACATTTTACACAAGGAAGTGATGACTGGGTTGCGGAAATAGTTGAAGGACTTAATGGTTTGTATATTGTTAATAATTTATGTTAAATATATTTGAATATTTTGAAAGCAAAAAATGTTAATACTGTATAACACTTGTATATTTTTCAAATTCAATTTGTTTGGATGAGGTCTCTTTTTGTAAATCAAAACATGTTGGTCTACAAGTAGGTAATGGTCAATAGCCAGCTGATTAAAATTGCAAGTTACTAGGTAAATATAAGTTAGGAAATTAAGAACATATGTACTTTAAGATGTAACATATTTCGCAAGGTTTTCTTTTTATATCAAATTTAGCCATCAAAATCATTAAGACACACAACTCTTGGTCCCTTCATCTGTCCTGCTAATTAGTTCATGTAAAACAATAGCAGTATTTCCGTTCACGTGCAAAAAAAATACCGGAAGTGTTCTTCTTCTTCTTCTTCTTCTTCTTCTTCTTCTTCTTCTTCTTCTTCTTCTTCTTCTTCTTCTTCTTCTTCTTCTTCTTCTTCTTCTTCTTCTTCTTCTTCTTCTTCTTCTTCTTCTTCTTCTTCTTCTTCTTCTTCTTCTTCTTCTTCTTCTTCTTCTTCTTCTTCTTCTTCTTCTTCTTCTTCTTCTTCTTCTTCTTCTTCTTCTTCT
Source organism: Mytilus edulis (assembly GCF_963676685.1). Taxonomy (NCBI): domain Eukaryota; kingdom Metazoa; phylum Mollusca; class Bivalvia; order Mytilida; family Mytilidae; genus Mytilus; species Mytilus edulis. Next base: position 52,779,606 of record NC_092346.1, on the reverse strand, counting down.
TCTTCTTCTTCTTCTTCTTCTTCTTCTTCTTCTTCTTCTTCTTCTTCTTCTTCTTCTTCTTCTTCTTCTTCTTCTTCTTCTTCTTCTTCTTCTTCTTCTTCTTCTTCTTCTTCTTCTTCTTCTTCTTCAAAGATAGATATAAGAAGATATGGTACGTATAAGTGCCAATGAGACAACAACAGTCTCCGGGACAAGTTTGCAATTCCGCTGAGTGCAAAAGTTGTCACCTTAATTTTTGGAGTTAAGTCAAAACAAAGTTGATAACTTGGTTGGTATTGGTTCCCTGATATTTGTCCTAAATTTTTTTGGATCTAGCACCACTGTTGAAAAAGTTATGCCCCTTTTTTCAACAATTTCCTCAGAGGAAAAGTACTTTTCCTCAAGGGAAATCAAATTTCCCTGAAGGAAAAAGATTTTTCCTCAAGGGAGATTGTTTTTTCCTCAAGGGAAAAAGATTTCCCTTAGGGAATTTGCTGCATAATTATTTCCTTTGAGGAAATTCTATTTCCTTTGAGGAAATTCTATTTCCTTAGAGGAAATTCTTTTTCCTTTGAGGAAATTTGCAGCTTCCAATTTTCCTTAGAGGAAATACTTTTTCCTGTGAGGAAATTTGTAGCTTCAAATTTTCCTTGGAGGAAAAACTTTTTCCTGTGAGGAAATTTTTGACAAACACTTTTCCTTGGAGGAAAATTCAAGACAACAAATTTCCTCTAAGGAAATCATTGATCTTCAAATTTCCTCTAGGGAAATTTCTGAACATCAAATTTCCCTTAAGGAAATGTTTTTCCTTTTTGGAAATTTCATAACAGTACAAACAGTATTAATATATTTTCTCCTAGACTGAATTATTGATACAAAAGATAATTAAAACTTTAATACTGTAATACAAATTTTCATGGTGAGTATTAAACATACAAAAACAAAAGGCTGACTGTTTAGCATGTTTAAGACAATACAATAATAAGCAAAATGCTATGAATATCATACCATTTGTGATGTTATTAATATTGTGCTCATATTTGCATATTAAATAAAATAAACACTTTTCCTGTCAAATTAACTTGTCTTCTGTTTCAGCTGCTGTGTATTCGACCCCCTACATAACAGTTCAGTGCATAAATAATTCAATCCACAAGACATCTTCCTTCAATTGGTTGAATAAATTTTGGCAACGTATGTTCTTCAAACATCTTCTTTGTATATTTGATATGATGGAGCCATGTACATGAATTGATAAAGCAGGTGTTTATTTCGACAACAAACATGACAAAGATACTATTTTTTTCTTAAATTTCTCCATAATCCATCAGTTAATATGAATGTAGGTTGTTACATTTTACACAATTGTGTTCTTTGATAGTACTCCATTTTGTTTATAGCAATTTTGTAGGATTTTTTCTATTTCTTTTTCCAGAAAAACACACAGTTGAGTTCATTTCACATTAATAATCCAATTAGCACATTATGTAGAAAAGTATTAACAATTAAGTTTCCTCTTCAGTATAGACCTGCAGGACCTGTTGATGATCATAAAAACCAAGATATCTGACCTATAAATACACAAAATAAAAAAAAATGTTATAAATGGAGAAAAAAACAGCAATATAAATAAGCTTATTTTATCATGTTTTAATGAACATTTTGAGAAACTTTCATTTGATATTCTTACTTGTCATGCTTATGAGTTCTCTTATTTCAGTGCTTTGTGTCCAAGATTTAATATTCGTTGTTTAGTGCCTTGCAGTGATATTTAAAGTTGAGCCACTTGCAATAGTTGTTATAGAATGTTCATATGTTGTGTTAATATTTGAACCACTGTCCTATATTATGGTCAGGTTGAGTGCTCACAGACATGAGGCCTAAATTAATATATTGTTTGTTTCCCTAATCCCTATTCTGACAAGCCAGGTGTGGGTAGGTAGGTAGGTAAATAATTTTATTTTTCCCAAAAGCCTGAATATTATCGGATGATCCGGCAAGCCCGAAAATCAGAAATGAATAAAATAATATTTGGCTTAGTTTTGACAATAAAATTTTATGAGTAGGGCCATTTTTGCAGGGTCGGTCAGGATTGGAGAAACAAACAATATTTTATATTAGGCATGATTTTTTTTTATTAATTGTTATTGACTTTGAACATGTTGAACTAAATTGGATTGTTTAAATCTTTATATGTTGAGATCTTTAATGGATGACCTATAAAGGAAGTGTTTTCTCATTATTGAAGGCAGGCCCATGATTGGCCTTTAATTTCTTGCATCCGCTTCATTGAACTCTGGTGTTCGTACTAATTTTTCATTTGACAACAAAGACATGATTCAACTATTCTTCTAAAATTTGTTTCGCTTGACTACGTTAAACTCTGAAATATTGTTAACAGTATAATCTGTATGTGTCTCACTTGTCAAAATTTCAAATTAATATATAAATCAGATAAAAATGCTATGCATGGCTCAGCTTGATACAAACGTACAGGTTGAACCCAGAACAGTTGGGGCAAGTATGGACACAACATTCAAGCTCAATACAACTCTGAATTTTAAATTTGGATTGTGATTCAATAGTTGATGCAGCATAGGTTTCTGACACAGAATGAATGCGGTCCAAGTACTTAAAAATTTTAAATTGACAATTAACCTCTTAAATGGTCCAATATTCAAAATCTCAATACATGGTTAGATGCAGCATATCAACATGATCAAAGAACCCCAATAATTCATTTTTTGGTGAAATCAAATAAAGTTAAATTTTGGACCTTTTAGAACTCAATGTGGACCAATTTGATAATGGGTCAAAATATCAAAAATCTTAATGAATGGTTAGATTCAGCATATCAAAGAGCCCCATATAATCAATTTTTGTTGAAATCAAACAAAGTAAAATTTTGGACCCCGATTTGGATCAACTTGAATTTGGGCCCATAATAAAAAAATCTAAGTAAATATTCAGATTCAGCATATTAATCTGAACACCAAGGATTTAAATATTGTTAAAATCAAAATAAGTTTAATTTTGGACCCTTTGGACCTTAAGGTAGACCAATTTAAACAGGACCAAAAAACTAGGAATCTAAATACACAGTTAGATTTGGCATATAAAGAACTCCAATAATTCAATTTTCTATAAAATCAAACAAAGTTTAATATTGGCCCCTATTGGCCCCTAATTCATGTAATTCCTAAACTCTGAACAAAACTCTGGTCACAAACCTTGTGTTTGAATTTCATAGATTTCTATTACTTGTACTAAAGTTATTAAGCGAAAACTAAATGTCCTGGGACAACGACGACTACATGATAAAATTGAGAATGGAAAAAGGGAATGTGTCAAAGAGACAACAACCTGACCATAGATTTGAGGGTTGGAATCCTTTTCTTTTACCGAGCAATGCATTTGAATGGGAGATATATGGTGGAACCCTCTTTGCTCTTAGTTGGGACCCCCCTTTTAAAATTGCTGGATCCGCCCCTGAGAAGCATTATAGAAAAATCTATAAGCTTTAACTCAAAATAAGGATAATTTTATTTTTAAAGGGCAGGCACAGATCCAGAGGGGGGTTCAAGGGATTGGAACCCCCCTTTTTTTGGATAATCAATGCATTTGAATAGGGACATGTAATTGGACCCCCCCCCCCTTTCCCCTTCTGTCCTGGGTTAGAATCCCACCCCACCCCTTTTTAAAATGACTGGATCCGCCCCTTAAGGGTCTATAATTAAGTTTGACAACATCAGACGACATACTACTTTATCAAAAAAAAAATGCCACATTTCATCAAATTTAATTTCATCCCTTACTTGCTACATGTATTTCATCCATAATATTTAAAGAAATAAATTTGGGAGGAGTATGATTTTAATTCATTTGTAATTTGCAAGTTATTAACTATCCAAACTAGAGACCTAATAGAGTAGATATACTTGACTAATTTAAATCAAACTTGGGGTGACTGGGAACAAAGATTTAAGGGAATAGATGACAGTTTACCTACAATGACCTAGTTTCATAGCAATAGCATACATTAATAAAGACTACATGGTCATTCTTATGTTTAAACGTGGTTTAAACTTTGGGTGTTCATTTTTTAATGTTTAACATGTTTAAAGCTAACAATTTCAACTACATACATGTATCAAGATTTGATCCTACATTATTTAAATATTGAAAAAAAATAGCTTTTTAAATTTGGATCTATATATAATTGTGAATGTCACATGGATGTATTTTAATGTAAAGCATCTGAAAAATCATTAGCCGTCTCATATTTATTTCAGTTCTTCAAAAGGCAAATTTATATGAGCTTATGCTGAAAATAGAGATTTCTTATTAAGGAGAAATCCCTGCCCCCCTTTTTGTGTGAAAAATTTTGTTGATTATATAGGGAATCACAGAAACATGACCGAGGCAAGCATCCCCCATTTGAACCCCCCCCCCCCCCCCCCCCCATGAATATGTTTTTTTAGCTTGTGTAGGTGTACGTCAGTAAGGAGGCAACCATTTGATTTGTAGGCCGGGTGAAAAATGTGATTAATCTTGCTTTGTAAACTTGTGCTATAAATAAAAATTACCAATCCATTAAAAAATCCGTGAGCCCAATCTCATCCAGTGAAATAGATTATAGTCTGTTTTCGAAGTTATATGGAAGTAAGTTAGTAGTCAAGATAATTATGACGCAGTGCAAGGCATTTTTTCTAAGGAGAAGTGTAGAATGGGGGAATGGAACCAATAAATTGATCGGATCCGAAATGTTCTTCCCAGTAAAGGAGCACCTATTATTTTGTAGGTAATTATTATTAGTGTCGGTGGTCTCACAAGTAAATCAGAGTGAATATTGCATGCACATTAAAATTAGCAGAGAAGAGACAATTATCAACTGGTGTATTATTCATTTTCTCGCAGTTATTTACGGTAAATCAGCTATATAGACATAGGAAGATGTGGTGTATGTATATATGTTCCGGACCATATGAGTATTTGGACCATACGCGTATGGTCATGACCATATGGGTATATACTCATATGGTCCGACCATACGCGTATGGTCCGACCGTACGCGTATGGTCGGGATAGTTAACACTGTTACAGTTTACTTTTAATACTTCTAAACTCTTCATATGATATGACCGTTCATTAAAAAGACGCTATCATATAGGTAATTTTATCATTATATTATAATAAAAAGATAATCTAAATAAAACTAAGAAGTTTCACATACTTAATTTTACTTAATTGTCAAATTTATAGTAAACACATTGTATACCAATGGTCATTACCGATGGTCATTACCAATTTGTTATTACGAGTAAATGGCAATATGTCGACTAAAAAAATAAATTTCAAAAATTTCTTTATGAACTGTTACACAAGAAGTCACTGAAAAGTAACACAGTTTATTTAAGTTGTCTTGTAAATATGGTGTATTGTAGTCATTTTACGATATTTGAGATCTAGAGCTTCTTGAAAAAAGTAGACCTCGGTATAACTGTACGCAGCTGCAAAAAGGGTAGTTTTTCACTCGCAAGCAAAAGGTGTAAATTAAAAGGATCGTGCACAAAATTCTTGCAAATGCAAAAAAGCTATGATGCCGTGTGGAAGTGAATGTCACCTAAGCCAACATGCAAGAATGTAACTAGCGATGAAAACTAACTATGGCATCAATATTTAATTTTTACGTATTATTTTTTATTATAAAATTAATATATTGTCATGTATTCATCGCTGTTGTTTTTAGAAAAAGTTTTTGTATTATTGAAACGTGTATAATGTAATTTGAAAAAAATACCTATATGGTCCAAATACTCATATGGTCCAACCCGTTAATAACCAAACGAGTATTATACTCATATGGTCCGACCATACGCGTACGGTCGGACCATACGCGTATGGTCGGACCATATGAGTATACGCATATGGTCATGACCATACGCGTATGGTCCAAATACTCATATGGTCCGGAACATATATATATATCCGAAAACAGGTGTTCGGTTCTAGTACTATAGTGGCTATAGTATATGACTTTTAAATAACAATTATCAATTATATCTGTATTCTGTGGCGGGTCGAAGGGGATGGAATCCGGGGTTGGCCTCCCCTAGCATTTTGTGAGCAATCATTGCATAAATGATAATCTCGGGAATCCTCTCAAGTTCCTATATACAAGGTGATAGGACGTTCCGTTGGAATAGGTTACCTGTGCATCAGGAAAAGTTTTAAGGCATAGCGTGAAAAGGTAACCTATTCCAACGGAACCGAACGTCCTATCACCTTGTATATAGGAACCTTAAAAATATGTGAATAGGTCGGGAAAAACTCTCTTTTGACACTTAGGTATTGCACTGTTGCATTACACACCAATCAAAACGCAAACAATATGGGAAAAGATAACATTTTAACCTACACAATATATGAATAAGGTATACACTTTTGAAATCTAAATTATATGAAAAGGGTGGGGTAACCGTAGAAAACCAGCGGCAACGACACCCCTTATTTAATGGAGACATGTAGTTGGAACCCCCTTTATCATGGCTGGATCCGCCCATGATTTTACATGTAAATCAAGCCCCGGGTATTTGTTGGCATAACGGTAACCACGAAAGGGGGGGGGGGGCTAATTAAAAGCACGAGGAATTATAAATATACAATTCAACAGGGGTAGAGTGCATCGAGGAATGGGAATTAAAATTGTCTCTTCACGATGATCGAAAAAAGTATCTTGCACGTTATTTTCATCATCTTGTCTGAAACACTCTGAATAATGAGCTTCAAGGCGAAAACAAGGCATGTGAAATACTAATAACATACACTTTTTTTTTTATACGTTGTATGGACAAACCCATAAATCCCTCAACAAAAATTGCTTGATTCATGTCATATCAAATAAATTACAGCGCGGAAAGGTAACTTTAATTTAATATCAAAACTAAATTTTTGTTATATTTTTCAATAAATTTATAAATCTTAATTAGGCATGCGTTGCGTGAGTTCCATTTCATGAGACCTACACAGATTTCTATAAAACAAATCAAAAATTATAAATACAGTTTTTCAATTCTTTCCGGCATAGATAAAAAAAAAATATGTATATAATCTATATACGATTTGGTTGAATTATTTCACTTCATTTTAATGATAAATCCTTTAGTTCTTAAATTTTTAATTAAAATGAATTTATCATTTTGATATCTAACGATAAACTTTTTAAATTGAAGTGACATGGTCAGTAACCTAATTAGTTGCATGGCTGATTACCATCTTACAGGTGACCCAGTAATTTTCCATATGACAGTAGCGTGTACCCTCGGGGTTATATCGGGGTGTGTATAACTTATTTTCTGGGGAACATCCTGTCCACGTGTAGTACTTAGCATATATTGCAACAGATGACATTAAACAAATTTTCTTTGTAGCATCGGAGGCAATTTCATGTTCGACCACACAAAATATTTCACAAAAAAGATATGATAAAATCAAAAGAAAAAGATAAAGAAATATTAACAAATAAAGGTGGAATTGAGTAAACGGGGATTCGTGTTTTTATGAGCTTATTTTCAGTGGACAACAACAAATGGAAGTTTTTAACGACCTTGTGTGACCTATAGTTGTTAATGTTTGTGTCATTTTGGTCTTTTGTGGATAGTTGTCTCATTGGCAATCATACCACATCTTTTTGACTGGCTATATACATGATATAATATATATAGCACTTACACGGTCGGTCCAGTGGACATATTTCATACTAGATAACTTATACAGTAATTCTTTTTATATATATGAAAATTATTGTCCGATCTGATACACGTACCTATAATGTACAGAATTTTGAACAGCTTCAAATATATGGGGTCCGTAGAAACACCGCAAAGGACCTCCTTAGTGCACTAAGAACAAAAATGTGCACTAAGGACCTACTCCTTTCATAATTTTAAATTATATTTTTTCTAATGTTTTCTCGACACGTGCCTCAAAAAGTTGATTGTCACCTTTAGTATAATCGATAGCAATTCATGTTCGCTGAACCTTGGCCCGTGAATAATCTACTAGTATACTGATTAAACATGTATATGGTATTTCAAATTGTTCTCTATTTTTTTTTCATTTGTTTGTTTTTGCCGTATTTATTCTGTCTGCTATATTTTTTACTTCTAAATTAATAGCGTATTTTCAACTCTTTTCAGTTTGGGATTTTTCATCCTTTTAATTTTAAAAAGACAAATAATTGTGAACACTTCATGGAAAAGTGAGGATTGATATTTGGTTGCTTAACGTCCAGTTGCCAATACTTCATTCATTTTTCTAATGTTAAGAACTATGCCATTTATCAATATTTCGATTTGAGCGTTACTGATGAGTCTTGTGTAGACGAAACGCGCGTCTGGCGTACTAAATTATAATCCTGGTACTTTTGATAACTATCACAGCAATGTTTTTAAACATGTTTAGGAAAGGAACATATTTCTGATTCGATGTTTATATACAAATGCATTACAAGTATAAATATGTATAGGTTGATGTTTAGTCCCTTCGATGTTTTAGACTGTAAATAAATTATGACCAATTTATTTCTGACATCTTCTTCATTTTTAACTTTTGTGGATAGGTGTTTCATTGACAGCCGTACCACATCTCCTTTCGCTTATTTTTGTTGTATATATTTTTTAATTCACTTTCCTTGTCTTTTAAAATATAAAGTAAGTAAGTAAGTAAGTAAATTGTTTATTATAGTGACATGTGTAAATCAGCATAAATTTGTACAAAATATAATTACATATATAATACACCCGGCCCAATGGACCAATAAGTCACCTTTTACTGTTAGTTCAATATAAATGTTCTAATATCACGTGTCAATTGCCAATTTAAATTTAAATACAGATAATAATAGATTAAGAATTAACGATTGTAAAAGTTCATATATTATTCAACTAATGTTTGTGAAAAAGTTTAAGAATGTTAACTAGAGTAAACTGTTTGTTTTCTACGGAAAAGTGACGCTGCTAAGTATTTAGCTATTTTCCTTGGATGGTTCACCATTAGAAATGTTAATTTTCCCTGCTCATCTAGTTGCGTAAAGTCAGGCACCATTAATATCTCGCTAAAAACAGTTTGTCTGATATCATTATAAAATGTGCAGTTTATAAGAAAATGTAGCTCACTTTCAACATTTTGAGAATTACAAAATCGGCATAGTCTGTTTTCTACTGGTTCCCCAATATATCTACCAGTCTCAATTCTGATCGGTAATAATCCGCATCTAAACTGGGCTAGCACAGATCGCTCGTGTTTCGTAAGATTTAGTTTTACATAGTGCTCTAGTTCGAAGTTTGTTTTAAAGTTTAAGTAAGATCGTAGCTTTGGTTTATTTATCATTTATAATAAGTTCGTACAATTTGTTCAAAAGATTTTAAATCCACCATTGTTCTACTTTCGTAATAATGTAACATATTAAGTTTAGTGAAAATATCTTTAGTGTCACTACACCAATTGTTTGTGCAACGATCATAATCCATATTGAACACCACTTTCGTTAATCGGTCGTCTTCAAACGATAAAAGCCTATTCCAGTATCGAATAATGTTCACCCAATGCCGAAACTGACTTGGTATCCATCCAGTATCCCCATACAGTGCTAGAATTGGTGCAAATCTGTGAACGCCTAAGTAATATCGAATTGCTCTGTTCTGTACGTTGTCTATTGATTGGAACTTCCTATATATTTATTCCATTATTTTTATTTGATGCCGAAAATAAGAATACGAAGTTATTTGTTAAATGCTATAAATAAGCGAAGTAAAACAACCGTTAATAATTATGTATATGAGCATTATATCTATTGATAAAATATTTTAAATACAAGCAGACATACCATTTGTGACACCAATTTCATTTATTTCCAAATCTTAAAATCATACATTTCCGTTCTTTAGCGTTTCTTAATAATGGCAGAACGGGCTTAAGAGTCATATGATTAAGTTAACTAAATAATTTAGTTTTCCCACATCATTAGCGGATTTAGGGGGTTAAAGCGAGCCCCCACCCCCGGTTGAAAATCTTAAAATATTTTTTGTATTAACCATTTCTTGTTTTAATGTTATCTTTACTATAATTTGAATATCTAGCACTGAATAGGGTGACACGTTGTCGCTACACTTCTTTAAATATACACAAGTCATAATAACATTGGCCAGAGGGTAACTTGATAATTAGAGGACCAAAGGATTTAATTAAGACAATCCAAGGCTGCTATCTCTATATTTTATTATATATATCTTTATTAGCCTCCCTTAGACTGATACAACAATTGCAAAACGGGTAGATACGATCTGTAATCAAATAATTAACCTTATAAAATTAATACTTAAAATTTTATTTAGAGTAACCATATGCCGGATGAACAAAAAGTGTGCCATTTATTGAAAAACATATGGTTTGGTATAACATGAAAACTTCTCTAGTGTTTTAAACATTTCTCACATAACCCCTCCCCCAAACCCCCACTTCAAGCTCTGGATCCGCGCCTGCCCATAGTGCTTATTACATTAAGAAATAAAATGGTATTCATCTTCAATTGTTGAAATAAAGATGAATTGTTAAAAAAAAAAGCATTGACACCAGTTTAAAGTTATCGTTCATAGAAGACAGTTATGATTTATTCTATAATTCTCTTTTTTAAACGTAATATAATTTTACCTCTTGGAGTTTTTCTATATGTTACTTCTGTAATCGGATTTTGAAGAACCCCATGGACACCACATACTCTCAAATGTCTTTCAAGGAATAATGATAGTATGTAAACTCTTGTGTTGTTAGTAAGGAAATGAAATATCAAAAGCATTTGTTTCTCAATTTTTATCTCAAAATAGGGTTCTTTAAATAAAAAAAAAGCTTGCATAGCAATTTCCTTAAAAACTAAATATATATAACAAAGGCAAAGTTTTAAAACACAAAATTTATTTTTTATTTTTCTTTCATAAACTTGAATTTATACCACGCTAAACCGTTAGGTTAACAACCATTGGTTAATCAATAAGTAACGATCAAAAGACAATTGTTTATTGGATTAGGTTGATTGAACATGATGATTCGGGAATCTGCAATAAACCGTTGGTCACGTGGCGAGTGGCAGGCGTTGATTAAAAAGTCATTTAACTTCAAAATTACAAAATCTATTGATACCTAACTTTATAGATTTGAGGTATTTAATCATATCCTCTTATATTCATGTTCGCTGTGATCTTAAAACATCGTTTTAGTGTCCTTAATGCAAAAACTTTCTTCTTAGTGCACTAAGAAGTCTTTTGCGGTATTTCTACACACCGAAATATATGGCCTTATTATTGGTAATATACCATATTAGTGTCACTAATGGCTTAACGTGTTACCAAATTAAAAAGAAGAAATAGGCTCAAAACCGCATTTTTAACTTTAGATTTTTTTCAATCCCAAAATAGAGAAGAGGTCCGGTATACAGACTTATTAAAAAGTCCAGATGAGAAGTTTAACTTGCTTTTCTATTCCCAGCACTTTTAACTTAACGCATGCAAAAAAAAAATCAGTACCTGGTTACAGTTGCGCATTGACAAATTATA